>NW_016180407.1:0-6775 GCF_001687245.7 Rhagoletis zephyria | reverse complement strand
AATTTCAAAATAGTGATGGGAAAAATGTGCTGCCAGATTTCCACCTTCACAAAAGTAAGTTGAAAAGGTCGATATGTAGCGGGGTATATCGATGTAGAAACAATACATATATTCAGAAAAATACTAAAAATACACCCATACGCACACATGCAGATAAGTGAAATTTGGAGGTAGATATCAAACAAATAATAAAAGTTCAAGTAGACAAAGAAAGTCCGCTGCAGAAATTCATGTTCGGAGAGTGAAAATAAAATAATGCTTAAATAAATGTAAAAAAAAACAAAAAAAGTACAAATGTAAGTACGTACATATGGAAACAATCAGATAGCGGCTACGCTGCCGTATCAAAATACCTATGAATAGTTTCTTAGCAGTATGTCAATACAGACTACATTTATGTATTAATGATACATTTAGAACCATATTTGTCGCATTAGAAAAAAACTTCAAAATAAAGCATGTAAGGTTTGTGTACAGAGGCAAAAGTAACATTTTTGTTTTGCAGATCTTCCACTGTATCGCTGCATACATTCGCACGAACGTCCCGCTGAGACGCTGCCTATCGTAATGAATGTAGCAATGCTTTACGCAATGTACAAATTTTAAAATATTTCGTCGAAAGTATTTCGAAAGTAGTTCAATAAATCTTAAACCTAAAGAGTTTGTGCAAAGATTCAGATCGATCACTTTAATTTAAAGTATATATAATTTGTCTCTGTATGATTTGTAGATCGCTGGGAATAAGAGCCTTGCTGTAGAATAAGTAATATATGGATTATGGGCTGAGACCAATTTTTGTATATAAAATTTGTGTGACGTACAAAAATGGTAAAAGTAAATGGGATAAAACATAAACCGAAGAAATTATATTTAGGTTTGAATTTACGAAAATATGTACATATACAAAAATTATTATCTTAGCAATTGTACTATCGCTCTTATGTAACGATTATCCTGGTTCCCACTTGTATTAATCGATTTTGTTTTATGCATGTCGTCAAATCAAAATTATGGAAATCTGTGAGCAACTTATAAGACTGTAATAGTCTCTTATCAGCCGCATTATTACTAGATAAAATAAAACTTAATGTGCGACGAAGAAAATGTAAGAAAACGCATATAAACACAATGCAACGATTTTTAATAGCGAAACAAGAATACATTTTTACGTATATATGTACCTTAATACATCAACAAGCGTGTATATTTATGGCCGTAATAAAATTACGCAGCACCAAGCAATATGTGCGGAAATTATGTTAGGCTTCTAACGGGTGATTTTTTAAGAGCTTGACAACTTTTTTTTTAAAAAAAACGCATAAAATTTGCAAAATCTCATCGGTTCTTTATTTGAAACGTTAGATTGGTCCATGACATTTACTTTTTGAAGATAATTTCATTTAAATGTTGACCGCGGCTGCGTCTTAGGTGGTCCATTCGGAAAGTCCAATTTTGGGCAACTTTTTCGAGCATTTCGGCCGGAATAGCCCGAATTTCTTCGGAAATGTTGTCTTCCAAAGCTGGAATAGTTGCTGGCTTATTTCTGTAGACTTTAGACTTGACGTAGCCCCACAAAAAATAGTCTAAAGGNCGAACCGAACACTGATTTTGGTAATAAAATTCAATGATTTGCAAGCGTTGCTCGTTAGTAAGTCTATTCATGATGAAATGTCAAAGCATACTGAGCATCTTTCTCTTTGACACCATGTCTGAAATCCCACGTGATCTGTCAAATACTAATGCATGAAAATCCTAACCTCAAAAAAATCACCCGTTAGTTACTTCTTATGTATTCACATAATTACATTTATCGGACTAACACATAGAAATAGTGAAAAGTGCGAACTATGTGTGTGAATTATATACTTGATACATACATACATATGTTTTTGCTGATAGAGTAAAAGATACCAAATTAATGTTGATGTTGGCGGTAAACAGATGTCGAGTCTGGTAAGTGGAACCGATAAAAATACATATGTACATTCATTAATTTGGCGGCGGCGGTATAACTAATTATTTTGTATTATGTCTGCTATATAAATAAATAAAAAAAACACTCTTTCCCAGCGCACAAATAAAAACAATCACTTGCTGAGGTTACGCATACGCCCCGCTGGGTTGGATGCTCGCGAAGCTTGTGCATAAATAGTGGTGAATGCGCTGTGACAGGAACAGCACTTGACACACTTTGCCATAATTAATGCTGTTACTTTGTTGACTTCCCTATTCCGCTACTTTCTTTTACTTATCAGGCAGAACGACCAACCATTGTTAGATTTATTTCCATTTTTCCATTTTAATGACCAGCTTATTTCACGCTTCTTTTTTGCGAATGCCTTACTTCTGTTGAGATTTTTTCTCGAACAAATTTTTTGCAATACGCTGTCGATGTTGAGAGTATTCGCTATTATTTTTCTTAATTGCTTCTTCCTTGTTTACTCTTTTCTAAATGTATTTGTTCATTTGTAAATATCCACTTTTGAACTTGTTTGGTTTTATGCTGCGGTGGTTATATTGCGGGTGGCTAATTTGTTCTGGTCCTGCTTTTTGCGGATATCTTGCGAGCAATTCTTCTGGCTTTCCCTGTATTGTCACACCTTATGGCTTTAAGTTAGCATAAGAAATATATTAGCGCCAGTGTGAAAACTTATTCTTTCAGTTGCGGTAGAATTGCGGTAGATTCTAGTAAAATTCGGTAGATTTTAGTTTATTCAACAAAGCAATATACATACATACATATCAGTGCTCGTCAATTGAAGTAAACTACGTAGAGATAGGTCATATTCCTTTTAAAGCGATATTCAATCTGGTTCCAAAATAATATTTTAGCGATTGACTAGCCATAGGTGTAACTGAAGATACCATCAAAATAGAAACCTCATAAAAATGTAAAATTTTTCGAAAGAAACTTAATATTTTTTAATGCAAAGTCAAACCTTCTAAAGTCGCTGAAGCTACTTTAATTGACGTGCACAGATATGTACATACTACATATCGCACACCTATGCAGATCTATAGTGCGATCAACTCAAAAAATTTGGACCATGTTATTGCATAAATTAATTCGTAGGACTCACCGCAATGAATGAAAATATTTTTTTTTTCTTCACGATTGTATACACTAACTAAAAATCTACTATTGTAACTTCGTTTTGTATTAATTGAATCTGTACGATCCACCAGCAATTATATTTTTCGATCTGAATTTCGACTTAGCTCATTTTAAATATAGGTGTGCGGTATGTACGTACGTTATACTTATAAACACTAAGAATTCAAATAGCAAGCGTTTAAAATTATAACAAGAAATTAAAAATTAGCTTTTTTACAAGCTTTTCCATTTAGAGATGCACCGCCAAAACGTACTCGAAACTATGCTCTGCAACTACGGTGACCATATTTTTGAAGTAAAAATAAAGACCAAACTTTTATTTTTTTGTTAAACTCAATAAAGATATACCATATGATTCCGATACACAAAATATTCTTAGTTAAAAAATTACACATTTCAAGTTACGTATTTTGCCGTTGTATTTATTTTTTCAATAAGTTTTAAAAAGTCGTAGAATTCTGAACAGCTTAAACATAACATACATTTGTAAGCACTAGGGATGTTAATTTTTTTGATTTCTGTGATCCGGGGTTTTTCGGGATGTCGTTGGTTCAATCCCTTCATTGTAAACCGCCCTGTCTCAGCTGCCGATGCAAAATCGCCATTTCTCAACATATTTTCAATACATTTTCAGAAGAGATACTTAGAGATGTGATACATGTTTCATAAAAATTAAAAGGTGTTTTTGGAAAAACCCTTACATCTACATACTTTTGAACTTTCCAAATTTAGAAGCTTTTTCACGCTGAATGATTGAAATCCATTTTATTTTCATTCCATTAAATTCGTTTTTACAGGGAAATATCTTCAGATTCAATTTTGGAAATATGTGTATGTATGTATTTGCTAAACTTCTGTGCATCCTAGTAAACAAAATGTTGCTAAAATTCTGACAGAGGGTTCTCAAAAAACTATTTCAGTAAAGAGCATACCCACTTAATTCGCAGGAAATCATATGAGAAATAATTTTTTTTATTAAATCAGAAACTATTACTTTATGCTCTCGCACGTAGTTAGCAATTCAGTCTCGACGCTGCGATGTCAATACTTTCTAACACATTTATGTATGTACATATGTATATGTACATGTGAAAAATAATACGTAGACAACACGACATTTTGACCAGTTGCGGCTATTTTCCTTTTTATTGTTTATTCTTTATCGTTCCTTTGTAAATATACAGCTCACTATCTTAATCAAAAACCATATATGTCCAAATTTTAAAATTTGTAGGAAAACTATAAAAAATTAACAAAATTTTACAACAAACACAAACTTTTTACTAATAATTTTGAGAACAAATCTAGGTATGCAGTTTTATAGACAACAAAATTTTAGTGGGTTTTGATACTTTTTTTCGGATGATGTGACTATTTATTTTCTTCCATAAAAAAAGACTATCGATCTATGAAAGTCAACGCGAATTCTAAGTCATGTGAAACCCGCACTTTATTGAGCTTAAATTTAGTGGGCTTTAACACTGGGTACTTACATTTTTTCTCTAAATTCTTACATTGTTGTATAATTTTGTGGAATTTTACTACAAACTATAAAACAATAAAAAGTTTTTTGTTTTTGTAAAAATTTGTTTGCATTTATGTGGTGTTTGTTAGATAATAAACTCTATTTTTACAAAAAATTCATAAACAACAAACAAAGAAAAGAAGAATAGCCAAAACTGGTCAAAATGTTGTGTCCCTATTATTTTTCACATGACAGTGTATGCATACATAATGGATGTATACGTACACATATGTATGTGCATAAATATGTACATGAATTCATATCACACACTGCATGAAATAGAAATCCTGTCAGCATTGTGTATTAATTTTATTTTACAAGGAAGTTTTCTTGACATTCTTGATATAAGATTCCAAAAATTTTTTTAACACACATGTCTGCACAACATGCTTGCTGATTTTCCCCATTTGAATAGCTTAGCTTTTGTGTTGCATGCTCATGTGCACTTAATAGTGTGCACATAACTATATACATACATAAGTATATATACATTAGGGTGCCCATTGAATTTTTTTTTTGGAAATTTCAAGATGCTGCCCCCCTAATTTTATTCTTTTTTATAAAAAATATTATTGACTACTTTTATAGATTTTTTAAAGATTATTTAGAGGTCGGGACCTGTCGATTTAGGTCGGAGAATACGATTAAGTAGATTCATGAGTTTTTGAATGAACATTTTAATTCGATTTCAAAGATCGAATATGATCTGAGAAGAGGATATCTAGGCCTTTAAAATGGTGTATAATAATCTATTGTCGGACTTGTCTTTTTCGGTTTTTGTGTCTTGTAAAAAAAGAAAAAAAAAACATATTTCTATACTGAAATGAAAACTATTTTTAAATAAACTGGTAGCTCATTTATTGCAATTGCATAAAAATTGTCGAAGTTAGGTGCTTCTAAATTGTGGAAATTATCGATGATCAAAATCTTGAAAACTAGAGGAATATATTCTTTTTTTTTTTAATTTACCCAAAAAAAAAAAACAACTAGCCGAGTCCGACAATAGATTATTATATACCATTTTAAAGGCCTATATATCTTCTTCTCAGATCGTATTCGGTCTTTGAAATCGAATCAAAAATAATCATTATAGAACTTATAAAGCTACAAAATCGTATTTTCTGGCGTAAATAGACAGTTCGCGACCTCTAAATGACCTTTAAAAACCTATAAAAATAGGTAACAATATTTCTCATATTGAAATTAAAAAAAAATAAAAAAAATCGATGTACACCCTATGATACATACATATGTACACATGCATAGAAAAATAGCAAATAGATTTGTATTTAAATATGTATAAATCGGGATGTGCGTTGTATACACTTGCATGCTGGTGTAAGTGCATTTCAATGTCCAAGTTATAAGCTGAATACCGAGCGACAGTCCATCAACACTCACATCAATGTAAAATTTTCCAGTTCCCATAAGTATAATGGAATAGTGTTTGCGTACCTTGATAATGCATTGCGTGCATAGTTTGTGGCGTTTTTGCCTTTATATTGAAAAGCTCTGTTTTTTCTTTTTGGTGAAATTGGAGTAGGAAAAATACTTAACCTCCTTTTTTATATAAGGATAACCTGACTATGACGAGGTACGAATATCAATTAAGCTGCGGAACTGATTGGCCCTTATCAGTGTGGCTTAAGAACTGGTAACTCTACCATAGACCAAATGTTACAAAAGGCCCAAGAGAATAGGATCGCCACGCACCATACTATATTACTTGATTTCAAAGCCGATCTCGACAGCACAAAGTAGTGTTTTCTATAATACTGTGATATATGAATTTAGCAGAGACCGAACATAACAGTTATTGATGAAAACTGTCATGGAAAAATTTACTATGAAGGAAATGTTCTACAACTAATTGATTCATACCAATGGATTTATTTTTTTCACGAATACTCAAATTTTAAGATAAATTTTTATTTGCAATTTTTGTGCAAAATTAAAAAAAAAATAACAATTATTTTTGATTTTTATATTATAAATCTATAATGACAAATATTTTTGATTTCCATATTTTCCATAATATAAAATTTTCAAATTTCCATTACGATCAGTAATCATTAATTTTTTTTTTAATTTTTTAATTAAAATTATCAAAAATAATCATGATTAATTGCTTACAA
>NW_016180406.1:0-6777 GCF_001687245.7 Rhagoletis zephyria | reverse complement strand
TGGAAAGATCAGGTGGAGAAGGACTTGGCTTCACTTGGCGTTTCCATTTTTTTCATATTTTCACCGATACCTCAGAAACTAGGTCTGACCAAGAGGAACCATTATTATATTCTGAATCAGGATAAATTTGTACGTTAGAAGAGTTTTGTGTCATTCTTGGTGGTTAACGTTGATCAAACTATTTTGAGTACTGCAATTAATCGCTCAGTAATAAACCAAAAATCTTTTGATGTGTGTACATTAGAGTGGACCAATACTTTTTTTTGATATTACATACTCAGTGCTTATGCAAATTTGTGTTCCTTTCGCTAAAAACTGAAAGTACGTAACTTGATTTTAAACACTATAAATAAAAATTACTCATCCTCTTCTAATCTTAAGATCTTATAATGTGCTGAATATACAAGGAGAGTTATTTTTCGATCATATTTTTGATTTCATATATGAGCCTGATCGAAGATTTAGTATATCCTAGTCAGCCTCGTAAAGACAGATCCTTCAAAACTTAAATTTCCTGAGGGATTTCGCGTGCGCATGGATTGAAGTACGAGTAATATTAACTAAAATAAAAATGGATTTGAGCGACCTCTAAATTTTATAATTTTTTTAATCAAGTTGTGTACTTTAATTTTTTAGCAAAAGATACACAAGTTTACGTGAGCACTGAATAAAATAAAAAAAAAATTATATTTCTCGCACCAATCTACTTAATGTACATACGTATACTTTTGTACCACCACCAATACCGGCCTAGTTACTTCTGTGTAGATCCAATAAACGAACCGAATATTTAATAAAACAGACCCTTATACGCGCTGATTAAAATGCTTTTTAAGACAACGGCTCCCATGCGTAAAAAGTGAGCTTAAGATCAGGCTCAATTTTTGCACTGATCAAGAGAGCTCATGCTCAAGATTTCGTACTGAAAATCGATTCGAAGCTTAAGCTCACTTTTTATGCGTGAGGGTAAAATCCAATCCAGTGGAAACATCGATTCAAAATTCTTGATTCCAAATGAATTTTTCATGCTACAAGTAAGCAATTGTAATATATCGTTACTGAAATACTCAAATATGTCCTTACTTTCCAGCATTGAGACACTGTATGCGCACAGGAAGGTGAACTCTTTCCCCGATCCTAATAAGCTAAAGCTTGGGTGTCAAGCTTGTAAATATGTGTCCCTTCACACCTTCGCACGTTTGCACATTGTGGCCGCATTTGTTTTTAAACTGAAACTTAAAATGTTTACTCAGCTGAGCGCAGACATTTTCATTTTGCCTACATTTTTCAAAAGCCATCTTCAGCCAACAGTAGCACCTCGAAAGGACAGCACCAACAAGCTATAAGCACTCTCGGCACCCAACCAAACAGGCCCAGCCAACCATGGTGAAAGGCACAGCTGCAACGATGGCAGTGACAGTGGCAGCGTTAGCTCCTGTGCCAGTGCAGTTGCATAGTTTCAGTCTGGCAAGGCTCGTTTGCATGCGCTTCATTGCATGCGCTTATATTTGTTGTATTTTTTCTATTTTTTTTTTTATTTTTTTATAGATTCAGCCGTTGCTATCTTTCACTGTCACTTTTTTCTTGTTTCGTTTTGTTCTTTTGCTTTAGTGCCTTGCACGCCTTTCGTGTTGTAAATGTCATTACGCATTTGCATAATAAGTCTAAAAGTGGCGATACAAAAAATGTCAGCGGCTGTCGTTAGCATTCATATGCGCGTTTATTCAAATATACTAACACAACCTCTTGCGTACATACATACATACATACATATGTACATGAGTACATTCATGCTGCCATGCTCTGAAAGCCACTCTCACAAAGGACTTGGAACTGACAGGGCGTTGAATATATTTTATTGCTGCTGCTTCTACTGCTTCAGTTGTTGTTTTACAAGCCAGTGTATTTTGTTAGTATTGATGTTGTTGTTATTGTTATTATGTTTGCAACTGCTGCAAGTGTCGTTGCCAAATCCTTCATGAATGCTGATGATTATAATGATAATTGCGACGTTGATGAGGGCGTTGAAAGCGTTGGTGTAGCTGATGAGGGAAGCTTTTATTTACATATTTAGATGTAGTAGTTGTTGTATGCATGCCCGAGTTAACGTTGCTCATATCGTCCTTATGACTAAATAGTTGCCATCGTAGTTATCGTTGCCAATATTGCATGGTTGGCATTACAGATTACTTATGCATGTATTGCATTAACAATACATATTTATACACACTTGCATATGTACCCAGTAGAAATCGGTTGTATGCATTCATGAAGAATACTTCCCTGCAGGAAATGAATCTAACTATAAGCTAACTTTAAGTTGATTAGGAAGGAGCTACAAGTCACTTATTATCTGTATATATTCTTTGACGAAAGCTAACTATATTTCTTTGGCGATGGCCGCGAAATAGTCGAGGGTGCATACCTCTGCATTTGATGTAACTAACTTGTAACTGACTACTTTTGGACATAAAATATCAATAGGAAAAACAAAATATTTTTTTTATATTTTTTTATTTTTATTTACTTTATTTATTTTAGGTGGTCCCATATTCCTACTCCGTCAGACATAACTTCAAAATGATAATATGAAATTTCGATCTTCCTTATATTTGTCCCCAATTCGAAAAAGTATTTGCGAAGTGCAGGATATTTAAATAGAAATGCGTTTAAAGAAAACAATCTCCTTCATTACTCCTGCATTAATTGTCAACTAGTTTCTAGTTTTATATAAATCCCGCAAAAAAGCTAACTTACAGGTGGGTTATTTTTTACCAATTGATAATTTTTTTCTGCTAGGTTGCTATATGAGTGAACTAGTGTGAACAATTCATGCGTAGTCATGAATTTCCACGAATAAATTCAAATTCCAGCGAATTGCAAGCGAACGACTTGTTGTTTTAAGTACATTTCTTGGTAAATTTGAAGTGGAATTTTTGTAATATTTTCAGTCTTGTACAAAAATTTTAGTGAACAGACGTGTTGTGCGATACTATTTTCAGCACAAACGGGCTTTTACAATATATGCATTTGCATATGTAAATGCTACTTTTTTTTTTTGTCCCCGTATATTAAAATGTATCAGAAAAGTAGCATTTACATATGGGGATACATATCTTGTAAGAATGCTTTAATACTGTTCCATTAATGCATTTTTGTATGTTTGAAACATTAATACAGCCATAAGCATACAGCACTAGTACAAGTGTATGATTAAGGTACGCATACGCTCTGAAAAACCACGCGTGTTAAATGGAAATGAAGGTTCATTTATACTGGCATGTATACACAGTAGCAAGCCATGCCACCCACAGCGATGTCGTATGCTTAAAATTTCTACTGGGTATACAGTGTGTGTGCACGTATGTGTCTGCAAGCATTCAAATGCGCACTACAAACACACCTAAAACTATGAGAAATTATACCGTCAGTTGTCGTTGGTTTTATTTAGTTTTCATTTTATTCCGATAATGGCATGCGATTTTCGTTGAAATTATTCACTTTAGTTCCCAGCTTCACAGAAGGTCCAAAGGAAATCTTTGCTTGGGTATTCACATTAAATGTACGAATGCGAATCCAGAAATCCAGATATATTTACACAAAATTTTGACCTGTGTGTACATATAAGTACATAAGTAGTTGGATTTAATTTTGCATCAATCGAAATCGTCAAATCTCACGAGTGGTTTCATTTTTCGACAAAAACCGATTTTTTGTCGAAAATGGTGGCACACTTAGCTTATAAAATGCCTTATCTTCAGTTTTGTATAAAGAACAAGATTCCAACACGAAATTGTATTTGAATGAAAATTTGAAAAATAAATAATAAAACGAGTAAGTACATTGCTGTCTTCGGTTATGCCTACGGTGACCATCCGTCCTGTATTATACGGGACAGTCCTCTTTTTTGACCCATTGTCCTGCCAATTTATTTATTTTATACGGGACGCAAAATGTTCTGTATTTCTTTTAATGTCCTGTATTTGTCCCGTATTCGGCATTTCAACGCGTTTACAGCTCATTAAAATGGCATGCCTATGAACTATTTTTAAGGGATGTTTGTATATTATCGTAATTTTCTCTATAAACCGTTATTATTTTCTAATCTGGACGCCTATGTTTCGATTCGAGGAATAAATACATACCAAAATTTAAATCTGCAAGGTTTGACTATTTTTCCTTAGTTTACTTAATGTTTATTATTTTTTATGAAAGTAAAACTCTTTTCCAAAGCAAAACCATATAGTATTGTTTAGGCGCGACTGCTAACACCAGGCGCCTAAATCCATGTTATTGTTGTTGTTGTTGTTGTTGTTGTTGTAACAGCATACAAATTCCTCAAAATTTGCAAAATTATTTTTTTCCCCGTATCCGGCTCCCATAAATATGGCCACCGTAGTTATGCTGAAGGCTTTATACATTTCAAGGACATCGGACAATTTTACTTTAATCGATTACTTCATTTGAAATTAGTTGTTCGAAAGCAAAACAAAATTTTTATATCCACAGCATACATATGTAGAGCGAAACCCAACTTTATATACCCGGTGCACGTATTAAATATCGTTTTTTCACCTTTCAGTAAACTGCATGATAAGGAAGAGTATTATTCCCAATGTCAAACAGTTTCAATAATACGCTATGATATATTGAAATAATTGGTCCAAATTTGGTAGAAATCGGTAAGGCGGTTATCGATATATACTTCTGTACTCGTAAGTGGGTGGTGCCAATCCCATTTAACATAAATCAATAATCTTGTGTCTTGTTAAAAGATTGTTGTAAGTTGGCATCTTTAGTTATTGAAAGATCGGAGTTTTCGTATTTCTGAAAGTTACCGTTGTGTGGTAAAGGCAGTAATTTTAGTCTGATTTAAAAAATTTTCAACATATTGCTTTTTTGCACCAAGGTTGCTGAATATGCCGAGTTTGGTAGAAATTGATAAACCGGGTACCGAGATACATATATGTAGGCGTAAGTGGGCGATTCCATGCCCATTTTCCAAAAATTTCGATAAAAATCATATTATGCTAAGAGGTCATTGCATATATGTATTTATTTTTAAGAAATTAGCTCAAATAGTTACTAATTTATCGCTGTTTTCATATTTCTGTAAATTACCGTTATATGGGAGGTGGGCGGGGTTCTTGTCTGACTTCCAAAATTTTCAACGGGTTTTCGTAGTGAGGCCCTAAGCAATGTTCTCACCGATTATGGTAGGGATTGGTAAACGGACTACAGAGATACAGCTATTAATCATAAGTGGACGGGGCCACGCCCATTTTCCAAAAATTGTATAACTGTCTTATTTTATGCCAAAATTCTACTTCAAATACCAGCTTGCAAAAATTTGGATCCAGTATTTGCGGAAATATTTTAGTTTTTGCATATTTCGAAAATACCGTTATATGGGGGGTGGGCGGGGTTATTACCCGATTTCACCGATTTTCAATCCCAACCTACCTTGAATAAAGGGCAACCTACTTACCAAATTTCGTTGACATATCTAAATTTTTGCTCGAGTTATCTTGTACACGGACAGACGGACGGATGGAACTATAAGTTGTATGGAGGCAATATTTTACAGTGAAGCGATCTTTGTTATTTTCAATGTATTTTTATTTTTATTTTTATTTTTTTGTTTTCTTGATACGAGTGAAAATAGTGCGAAATTTCATGTTCACGTCTGCATAAA
Source organism: Rhagoletis zephyria (assembly GCF_001687245.7). Taxonomy (NCBI): domain Eukaryota; kingdom Metazoa; phylum Arthropoda; class Insecta; order Diptera; family Tephritidae; genus Rhagoletis; species Rhagoletis zephyria. The sequence goes on along the minus strand of NW_016180406.1, from coordinate 1,082 downwards.
TGGAGGAGTTAAATATAACAAAAAAATCCCATATCAGAACAATCAGTTGTATGGGAGCTATATATTTTAATTGTCCGGTTTTTCCAGTTCGGACAAATGATGAACACATTACAATAATACACTCACTTAGCAAATTTTATCTAGAGAGACTAGATGACAGACGGACATGGTTAAATCGACTCAGCTCAACGTTCTGATCATATAAGTATACTTTTTAATGGGTCTATCACTTCTTATTCTGGTACTTACAAACATCGCGTCAAAGTTATAATCAAGGAATGAAACCGAAACCCAAACCGAAACCGTAACCGTTTAAAACCGTTTCGTTTTTCAAAACCGAAACCGAAACCGTAACCGTTATCTTGACCTGAAAAGGAACGATACCGAAACCATTTCAATCACAGGTTTCAATCGGTTTCCAGAAATTTACAAAAATAATAAATAAAAATTTCTTTGAAATAAATGATTTATTTAACCAAAATCAGCAACATTTTGCTAAAATTCTTGTTAAGTAGTAAATAAGTATGGCAAGGTAACTTTTCGCAAAAATCTGCTGATGACTTTGTTGTTGTGAATCGATAATCGATTAATTATATTTAAGTAGTTTCTTTCCCGTACGCAATGCGAGATCCCGCGTGTGCCCAAAATAGCCCAGAAATCATGCCTGTACTCAACAAAATGGGTAATAGAGAGCGAAAATTCGAGCGTATTCGATCGTAAGAGTATTCTTCTTCCTGCCCGAAATAGCCCGAAATTTTCTCCGAGTAAAAATGGATAAAGTGTCAAAGTGCATATCAGCTGTATTGTGGTTACATGTTGCCTGCGTTTACTTGGTGCTTTTAAGGAAAAGTGAATGGCCTGTTGATGTATTTTCAATCTATGTACTTAAAATCAAATTTGTGAAACCAAAATTCAATTTCCAAGTGTTTGCATTTAATACCATGTTCTGACCGACAACCAAAACATTTTTCCNTGGGTAATAGGAGCGAAAATTCGAGCGTATTTGATCGTAAGTGTATTCTTCTTCCTGCCGGAAACAGCCCGAAATTTTCTCCGAGTAAAAATGGATAAAGTGTCAAAGT
>NW_016180405.1:798-6777 GCF_001687245.7 Rhagoletis zephyria | reverse complement strand
CATACAATTGAATAATCCATTAGCCTTTTTATCAGAAACAGCAACCGCAAGCATTTAAAGTTGCGCACAAACACACCAGTAAAGGGGTAAATGGGGAGGTTGGGAGAAATATTTCAAAGCATGACACAACTGTTGACAGACGAGCATAAGAAATGCAAAACGCACAGTGGATAAAATAGTGAAATGGAAGCAAGGGACAAATCAACTTAAATGTCAAAAGGACGGGGGAAACCAATTTTAAGTGGGAATGAAATAAGTTTCGGATTACAGCTTTATGTCATTTGCGTTTATTTGATAAGAAAAGGCCTACAATATAAGCGAATGTGAGGGATGAACTGCATGTTGAATGCAATAAAATATTAAAGTATTGATATCAGGCGAATGGAGCTTGAGAAAGTTTTTAGCCTATTTACAAGCGTTGTCAAGGGCTTCGTTAGAAAGAGACCCCGCCGTTTGAGTGACGCGGAATTGCAGCGCCGCCTTGAGAGGGGCTCCGTGAATTATGCCAGCGTCTATTAAGACCGCAGTCAAATAAGCAAACCAGGTCGCGAAAGCATAATTCATTTTAAAAAATACGAAAAAATAAATTGGAAAATGTTCAGTTATTTGTAGCATGGTTTTGAGGTGGGGGCGGATGGGGAGTTTGTATGGCACCTAAACCGCCAAAAGAGCACAGTCCAAACTTAAAAAAAAAGTGGCCCATCCCCTCTCTGGCCCTTCTACAGATCCATGGGGAACCCTATGAAAATGGGGTACAATTAAAATTTGGACAGAGATTATCTAAACTCGGGTTTCGCCATCCCCAGCGTTTTCGCGCAAAACATCTTTCCGAATTGGTCGCGCTTAGTAAAAAAAAAAACAACCCTCATCAGTCCAACTGCCGCTACGCAATCCACAGTATTTTGCGCATGCATAAGTCATTTTGACAAGAAATTAGGCCGCGATCAAAAATTTAGGTCGCCGAGGAAATAAGAAGGCGGTCTATCAGTCTTAAGGGTGGGTAACTCTGTAAATTTTCGGGTGCTGACTCAGTAACTCCAACTCACTTTAATGAGTCAGCACAGTGAGCTGGCACAAGTGTGCTATCGCACAATTGGTATGTACATCGAAATTATTGATGATGTTACTAATCGAAATCGATTTAGAAAAGGTTATCCTTAAGTTCTGAACACATTGAAAACGACGAGGTACCGACCACAGCTTCCAATTTGTCATCTTTATTATCTAAGCGCTTTGTCGATGGCGACATGATTTCTTTGAACGCGGCCGCGACATCATGAATTTGTATGAGTTTGACATAAAAGAAGAGGAAGAACCGAAAATTGAATTTCATTTTGTAGCTAAATATGCATCCTCGGTAGTCAGTTATTGATGACTATTTGACAAGCTACTGAATCGATCTTGATTGCCATAATAAAAAGCTTTCATCCCTACTGCGACTGATTTCGATGTTGTTGACATTTTATTTTGCTACGAAATAGTATAATATTTTGCGGTTTTTAGTTAATAAGAATACCGTTCGGGATACCGAGACATAACAATTTGAGATAATCTTAGTTTTGTGATTGGTGACTACACTTAATAAAACCACTTGTCTTGCTTACACCAGCTCGCTGACAAATTTTACTAATGAAATGAAAACAAAGCATGAAATGTTTGTTTTCTTTTGTCACTGCAGTAAATAATAAATAAAATTTTAAATGCAAATCTCGCAAGGACCTTAGGGTAATTGCCGCAAATTTGCAGCCAGTAAGCGTTGAACAAATGTATATTGTAAACCCAGCAGCAAAGAAATAAAATTGCCTTAGTACGGACGAGATTGGATTAAAATGTTTCGGGGAGGTGCGAGCCCTGCTAACTTTCTTTCATTTAGGTATTAACAAGCAGCGATGCAATAATAACCTAGATTAGAAAAAAACGAAAAATTCAGCCGACAGGAAAAGGTACTAAATTCTTGACGGCGACTGAGTTCTCGGGAGCCAGACAACTGTGATGTTACTAGGAATGGCAAGATTAATCAAATGAAATAGCGTTAATCGAGTAATTTTCAGAAAGCAATTGAACCGAACCGAGTTTTTCGTTCTGATCAATCGAACGAATTAATCGATTAATCACGAAAATAATTGAAATTTAAACATGGCTGCCACTCAACATTTTCTTCATATCAGTACTTGTATTACTTATCGCTTCAAAGTTATATCCAAACGGCAATTCAGCTTGTGAGTAAAACAACCCTGCTATTTCTTTAAGAAGTCACATCACTGATGCCCTTGAAGAGACACATCGCTATCTTTGTACACAGATTCAGAAAGAAATCTTTGGAAAATGATTTTGAGTTATGGGCTCTTCATAAATCATTAGTTCATATCAAAAGGCGAAGGCGGAATTATGATCCATTTCCTCAAGACGAGCTAAGTATTTATTTGAATTGCCAAGTTTTAGACTGTAAATGAAACACTGTTGAAACATGGGAAGAAATGAAGGCTGTTTATCCAAAATTTTACCTGCTTTCCCACAAATATTCCCACTTGATTGGCCATCACTACCCCCAGAACACCTCTTTTCTAAAGCCGGAGACATAGCTTCAGAAAGCCGCAGCAGATTGACAACCAAAATGCTGTTAAAATTACTTTTCTCTTTAATACGATTATAACCAATAAACAAATTTGAAAACGAGTTATTTAATTATTTTAATAATGAAAACAAAAATAATCGCAAAAAATCGATAGATCGATAATCCTTCGGCCTTCGAATTAATCATTTGATACATTAATCGAGTAATAGTTTTTTTTTTGCCATTCCTAGATATTACGTAAAACTGCATGGCTGCTGAATAAATTAGGTGAGGAGAGTATGGGAGTTTCTTTGACGATCGCTTTACTACTTTTTGATATTTGTTTGGCACACGATCAGTTCAGTTAGTAAAAGGAGCCCTTCAAGCGCAGAAATACGCCAATCTCAGTACCTATGAGTCGTTTTGACAAACCATTTTTGATTGGACTAATTACGGCAAGAGAAAATATCGCCCTTTGATCCAAACTTGCGGAGCTATTTGAGCATCAATCAGGTGGCAACATATGTACTGCATTAATACTTTCTACTAAGCTATCGAGCCTCCGCGGAGCTGGGATACTCCGCACTTCCTAAACATATCGCTGGAGCTCTGTGGCAGCGACCTTAATCGCTTGAAAACTTAGTTTTGAGAAAAATTAAATTTCTTCAAAAGGCCGGGGCACACTGGCCTAATAAGCTTTTTGCCTAGAGTCTGATCGAAAAAAAAAAAACTTTTGAGGTACTAGACAGCAAATCATAGCTTGGTCTTTAAATCCACCATACAGCGAGTATAAGCAGTCTCTTTCTAGCATAAGCTGTAGAACACTCAAGGAAGTTTTAAGAAGCATATTTCTCTAATCCTTTTTCAAAACTCTCGAAATGTTCTACAATGTATGTAGATAGAATTTAGGAGCTCTCTCCAAACTTTATTACAGACCAGCCTCTAATAAAACCCTAAATAAAGTATAGTTATAGGTTTTGGAAAAAAAAATGCAAACACAACCACACAACCAACACAAACTTACCGAGTCTTTTAAGATTTTCTCCACTGCGACTATGTGGAGGTGCCTTAAGTTTTCTAATCACTGATCAGTTAAAATTTGTTAGTCTAAAGCCGATAAAAGCTGTAATAAGAAATTTGAGTTTCTTTCCGACAACGGGGAAGTCAATCGAGCCACTCATCGTTTGCAGAAAGCAACTCGTGCACTTGCCAATTTTCCACTGCCACTGCCACAGACGTTCAATTGCTGTTTGAAGACTCTATATTTGGTTGTTATGAAGTGACGACCCATAGTCTTCACAACAGACCATAGTCAATAGTCTAATGGGTTGAGCTTGAAGCCATCCATTGACCTTCAAAAAATCATTTGAGGTCATCGAGCCATATATAAGTCAGTTGTAATTTTTGAGCAGATTCTTCTCAAATTTTTTTTGCAGAATTCGTAAATATTCCCATGTCACGGGACTCATGTAGGGCTCTTTCCTACAGTGTTCCGGTAGTTCAGATGTAACGCATGTAGAAGAGAGTACCTGAATGGCCGCTTGGCTATCCGAAAAGACATTCACCTGCATTCTTCGGCCTATAAAAAACGCTTGAATAGTCTGGCAGGCAAAAGAATAAGTTTTGACAGTTAAGCCCTGGAAGAACTGAACCTTTCCCCGAGTCCGGTCACTTTGACTCGTGCGGGATTTATGGGGTGAAACCAGGTCATTGACAGGATATATCTAGTCCGGCCGGACAACCGCCGCGTATATCCAGTATATTATGCGCGGTTTCAGCCCCTTCGCTTCCTCATTTCTGCTTTACAGGTATGGGTGGTCTTATGGCTTTCTTGGATGGCTCCGTAAGTTTTGTTACGACATAAGAAGGATCTAGGATTAAAAATTCCTATAAAATAATTGGCATACTTACATACATGAAAGATACAACCCTACTAATTTCCATAATTTTGCGTGTTTGTGAATGTAGTTATGCCCTTTTGCATCTATGTTGAGCGCCCGGAAATTCTAAATTTGCTGGAGCTAACCATAATTGGTCTAGTTTCACTGCTATCTGGAAACACTCCAATTCACTGCCTGGCAACATTGTTCCTTTAGTTTACCTACATATGTATGCATGTATGTGTGTGTGCGGTTTACTTTACGCGTATTAGTGCGTTTTGTGGTGACGAAAAACGACCACACAAATAAATAATGCAACGCGCGATAACAGAAAACAAACAATAATTGCCGTGCCTATACGCACACGCACGCCCGAACAACCCGCCCGCCCGCACGCACCTACGCGCATATGTCATACATACGTGTGAGCGAGCCATGGTAGACAATCAGCCGGCAGCAACAACAACAAGCAACCTACGCCAAAAACCTAAATGAGCAACAATTTCGCGCACTGAATTAACCAAAGCAAAGCAAGGCGAAGCAAAACGAAGCAAAATGTAGCGCAGGAAGGCCAACGGGGGAGCAAGTAGTGTAGGGAATTCTTGATCGCAATTGCGCTTTTTGTTGTCGCCACCAATATGGCCAACAATAACTGCTATGTATGTATGTGCTACCGATGTTGTTGCCCCTCCACAGCTGTATTGTTGTTGTTCGTGTTGTAAAAGCAATTTATTGCAGCTGCTGTGTGTCGGGCTATGCACCTCCACTTTGCCAGTTCCATGGACTGGGCGAATGGCGCGCAGGCGACGGAAATTTCGGCAACGACAATGCTACCGCTTTTGCTGTTGTTATTAATTCTAAAATGCTACTGTTATTGTTGCCTTAATTTTTGTAGTTGTGTGTTGTTGCTTGTTGCTGTTGCTGTTGCTGTTGATTTACATTCACGTCAGTTAGTGCGCGCGATTTAGCATTCGCATTGCCGTGGCTGCACTTCATTCAAATCGCTGCATTTAACCGCACGCGATGCGACCCACAATAGCTTGTTGTTGTTGTTGTTGTTTTGTTGTTAATGTTGCTGGTTGGTGCTACGGTTTCTGTTGTTGCCATTGCTATGTATTTATTTTTTGCATTGTTGCTATTAACACTGCGCTAGCAGCGCTACAAAGCGGAACGTGCGCAAAAAAGCAATGCTTTCAATGGAATGCAATGCGGCTAAGATATCTAGTAGAACGCTTGCGTATACGTACATAAATGCGCCGAATAGTGCTGTAGGTCCCGAAATCAGGAATTTTTTAAAATCATCGCGACTACATTCTTGAATAGGACTGTAGTAATGGAGGCATATCAATATAGAACACTTAGTTAAAACTATAATCTAATTTAAATAGACATGTTAAGTTATTTTCTGGTAGGGTTGCCAACTAGAAATAATTTTGTTAATTTTTCCTCATTTTGACTTTTCAAAATATTAAGGAATATTGAATCTGTAAACTTTATCTCAAGCTTAAAAAAACTATTCTTAACAAAAAACAAAAAAAAAAAAAA
>NW_016180405.1:0-597 GCF_001687245.7 Rhagoletis zephyria | reverse complement strand
TTTTTTGTTTTCTTTTTTATTTACTAATTTTTCAATTTTGCTTTTTGAACTTCAAAACGGAAATCTTATAATATTCATTGTTCGAAATATGATAAGTTAATATTTAACTTAGTTTAAAATAACATGTAAACATTTATTTCGTTTTTGTTTTAAATATCAAAATGACTCACGTTTAATATTATACAGCATTATTTCAAAATTTAAATTTTGTGCGAAAATGCAATCAAAGTTTGAACGAATCGTAGAGTTGATATACCAAAGACAGATGGAAAGGCACAAATCTTCGCCATTTTTGGGATCTTTAGTCATCTGTTATATTGGATTTCCACTAGGCATGAAATGTCAAAAATTACAACACAAATTTGGGTATTAAAAAATTATCGTATCATTATGTGAAAAAGTAGTCATTGAGTTCATTTCCACATGACATTTTTTTAAATGGCAAAAATTTTTTGTCATTTCAATGCCTAGTGGAAATTCGATATTAGGCTGAACATACATATGCGTCTTAGAAACCTTTCTAATGGTGTGATAAAGTAAATCTCCAAAAATGTAAATTTTGAATTATTTCTCTATATTATTAAACGGACGATTGTT
>NW_016180404.1:0-6778 GCF_001687245.7 Rhagoletis zephyria | reverse complement strand
GAATCACCCGCCGTGCTGCTAGCGCTCCCACCGTTGCTCCGCTGTTGCCAAGAGTCAACCTCCGTGCTGCTAGCGATCCCACCGTGGCCCAACCGTTGCTCCGCTGTTGCCAAGAGTCACTCGCCGTGCTCTCACCGTTGCTTCGATGCTCCTGAGAGTCCTCCGCCGTGCTGCTAGCGCTCTCGCCATCATCCGCTCAGACCCGTCCGCACAACCACAACGAACGTCATCTCTCTCTCGCTCTGCCTTTCTTTGGACATAAGGTTGCTAGCACTCTAGTCGTAGCGACGTGCGTGTGTGTGTGTGTTCGAAGTAAATACACGAAAGTAGTGTGTTTTATTTGGTGGGGGTTAGTGGGACCTTCGCCGGACTCTGGATCGGCTGAGTTCACCTCAGCCTTTGGCAAAACCCACCTCATAGTGTGTACCGCAAGTTACTTCACAAATTTTCACGCAAAAGACTATTACTTAAAACTATTGTACGTGGTTGTAAATTTATATGTCTCTACTTTACACACAATGCTTAGAAAGGCTTTCGTTTGAGAATCAAACTAATATACTGCACCCCGCTTTGCTTCAGCTCGATTACAACTTAACTACCCACGGTCTTAAGCTAGCAACGATATCTGTATGTCATAACGCTTCAAATTCATAAAGTCCAGTAGTGGCATAGAATTCGCAAATTCAGCTTGATTGCAACCCTTATAAAATTATTATACCAAATACATAAAAAATACTCATTTATACTGCATGAACTTGCTTAAATGCAATTGGCTTACGCAGGCCTCTAACCTTGAGAGGGGTTATACACACATACGTGCAGTCTTTTATTTCGCTTATATGAATATACGGGAATCTGGCGGATGCATACGTGTAGAACATCCAATTTTCTGGAAACCTGGCTTCGATGGAATATCACCAAGATGCGACGCATTCCACCGCTGTCAAATGCACCACTGAGGCCGCGCAGCTTCTCTTCGCCAACTCGACAACCAAACAAAAATAGACTTGTCCAGAATTAACTGGGATGCGTTGCGATAGAAATACCTCCGTCACTGGCTTACTTTAGTGCCTCGTCCACTGTATGTGTTTGCTTACTCTGTTTCCTGGTTGCTGGGTGTTTTCCGAATCAGAATTATCCTCCGCTGTCTTCGTCAAAAAGGAAAGAATTTTTCATTCGCATGAAGTTAGCTGACCGAGGCTGACAGGTACATTTTGTGCGATCTCCCAACAGCGAGCTTTTTGATATGTACGCAAACTGCGTTCGTAATATGTTGTAATCGCTATTACTAATAAGCGATGCGGGCACATTGTCTGCGTCAAGCGCTTTAGCGACCGTAACAGGGCGAGTCAAACGATGACTTGTTGGCATGGTTGGCTCGAAAACCAGTCGCTCACCTCTTTGCTAAGTTCGTAAATCCTTGGCATGGAAAATTCCCAGGGACTTGCCTCTCAAATCTTCCAGTTCATATAAGCAATTTCCCACTGATCGCAAAACCACTGCTTTTATAAATTTGCTTGCCAGCTTTGCATTGAAGCTTCGCGTCGCCTAAAACTCCTCCTGTATACGATTTGACCCGTCCTGTACGTGATTGGCTTAGCGCGAGTTTTGTATATCTCTTTGCCTTTTTCGTGGGCCAGCTTTAAGCCCTGTGCGATCTTTTCCCGAAGCAGCGTTAAGCGTATATCTCGCGGTATGATCTCAACATCAGATTCACCCATGCTCTCCAGTTTCCGTAATATTGTATATGTTTCCCCGTGTTGCACCATGGTTTGGCCGAAGACTGCTTTATACGGTTCCATTTGNACAATGCTTAGAAGGCTTTCGTTTGGGAATCAAACTAATATACTGCACCCCGCTTTGCTTCAGCTCGATTACAACTTAACTACCCACGGTATTAAGCTAGCAACGATATCTGTATGTCATAACGCTTCAAATTCATAAAGTCCAGTAGTGGCATAGAATTCGCAAATTCAGCTTGATTGCAACCCTTATAAAATTATTATACCAAATACATAAAAAATACTCATTTATACTGCATGAACTTGCTTAAATGCAATTGGCTTACGCAGGCCTCTAACCTTGAGAGGGGTTATACACACATACGTGCAGTCTTTTATTTCGCTTATATGAATATACGGGAATCTGGCGGATGCATACGTGTAGAACATCCAATTTTCTGGAAACCTGGCTTCGATGGAATATCACCAAGATGCGACGCATTCCACCGCTGTCAAATGCACCACTGAGGCCGTGCAGCTTCTCTTCACCAACTCGACAACCAAACAAAAATAGACTTGTCCAGAATTAACTGGGATGCGTTGCGATAGAAATACCTCCGGCACTGGCTTACTTTAGTGCCTCGTCCACTGTATGTGTTTGCTTACTCTGTTTCTTGTTTGCTGGGTGTTTTCCGAATCAGAACTTTATCCTCGGCTGTCTTCGTCAAAAAGGAAAGAATTTTTCATTCGCATGAAGTTAGCTGACCACGGCTGACAGGTACATTTTGTGCGAGCTTTTTGACATGTACGCAAACTGCGTTCGTAATATGTTGTAATCGCTATTACTAATAAGCGATGCGGACACGTCAAGCGCTTTAGCGACCGTAAGAGGGCGAGTCAAACGATGACTTGTTGGCATGGTTGGCTCGAAAACCAGTCGCTCACCTCTTTGCTAAGTTCGTAAATCCTTGGCATGGAAAATTCCCAGGGACTTGCCTCTCAAATCTTCCAGTTCATATAAGCAATTTCCCACTGATCGCAAAACCACTGCTTTTATAAATTTGCTTGCCAGCTTTGCATTGAAGCTTCGCGTCGCCTAAAACTCCTCCTGTATACGATTTGACCCGTCCTGTACGTGATTGGCTTAGCGCGAGTTTTGTATATCTCTTTGCCTTTTTCGTGGGCCAGCTTTAAGCCCTGTGCGATCTTTTCCCGAAGCAGCGTTAAGCGTATATCTCGCGGTATGATCTCAACATCAGATTCACCCATGCTCTCCAGTTTCCGTAATATTGTATATGTTTCCCCGTGTTGCACCATGGTTTGGCCGAAGACTGCTTTATACGGTTCCATTTGGATGGCTTCATGTACGGCACTACGAAGTGCAAACGCTGCTTTGGAGAGATGAGTGTCCCATGAGTTCTGATCAGTTTCCTCAACATAAGACCTTATAATCGCGAGCAGTGATCTGCTTATTTTTTCAGACGCATTAGCCTGAGGTGAGTAAGCTGCAGTTCGTACATGTCTGACTCCATAATCTCTAAGAAAGCTCGAAAATGTATCCGACATAAACTGACGACCATTATCCGAATGTATAGTCTCTGGCACCCCAAAAATATGGAAAATACTGTTTTCCAGATATCGAACTACTTCCGTTGCTGTGGCGTTTCTCATTGGTTGAACGAACAGAAATTTGGAAAAATGGTCCAAAACAACGAAGATGTACGCATTTCCATCGCGGGATCTAGGGTACAGACCGCAGAAGTCGATGTAAAGTCTCTGAAAAACTCTTTCGCTTTCTATTCGGTTCCCCATTAAAGGTCGTGTTGTCGCGTTTGTAGCTTTACAGCACTTACACACTTCGCAGTTTCTAACAAACTCTTTTACAGCCCCAACCATTCCTGGCCAGTAGTACCTACTTCGAAGTCGATTTACGGTCTTTAATACGCCTCCATGTCCAGCTGGTGTTCCACAATGCATTTTCTCAACCAGTTCACGTCTCAACCCTTCTGGTACCCAAACCCTCCACACGGATTCCTCTGTCTCGTTCTCTGTCTGTCCTCGTCTTGTACCTTCACGTCCGGCAACCTTACCGCATTATCGTCAACAGAGCGGTTTAAACGACAATAGCTTTCCGACTTGAGTTCCGGACTATTCAGAGAAATGTCCATCTGGAAGCTGGAGTTGTCCAATTCATCCATGTGCACGCGACTCAACACATCCGGTACCACATTATTCGCACCCTTACGATGTACTACGTCGAACTCGAATCCCTGAAGCTTGATGCTCCATCGCGCCAGACGTCCAGAGAGATCCTTTTGTCTCATGAGCCACTTGAGGCTCATGTGATCCTTTATAATGGTGAATCGAACGCCGTCAATGTATGGTCGGAATTTTTGCACACTAATCACTGCTGCCAAGCACTTTAGCTCCGTGATCGTAAAGTTTCTCTGCGCTGAGTTTAGTTTCTGCGATATGAACGAAATAGGCCTTTCGTTATTCTGATCATCCATCTGGAAGAGAACACCGCCGATGCCTGTGGTGGATGCGTCGCACTGTACATAAAAATTCTTACCGAAATCCGGGTTGACCAGTACCTTGGGTGATGCCAAATCGCTTTTAAGGTATTGGAAGGCAGTAATCGCCTCCTCTGTCATAGAAAACTCTTTCTTCTTTTTCAAACAATCTGTCAACGGTGCGGTGACGCTGGCAAAGTTCGGGATAAATCTCCGATACCACCCTATGAGCCCCATAGATCTGCGAAGTTGCTTGATCATTTTTGGCACTGGAAATTGCAATATAGCCTCAACCTTTGAAGGGTCCGTCCGCAATTCTCCCTGCCCTATAATGAAGCCTAAGTACGAGATCTCTCTTTGACAAAATGTTGACTTTTGGATGTGGATTGTTAGACCAGCTTTGGAAAGACATTCAGCAATTTCGGACAAATGTTGTAAGTGCGTTTCGAAATTCGGCGAGCAAACTAAAAGATCGTCTATGTATATAAAAACATTATCTCTAAGCCTGGATGGAACAACCCGGTCCATTAAGCGACATAACCTCTGGCTGGCATTACAAAGCCCGAACGGCATCACTTTAAATTGATACAGGGGGCGGCCCGGAACCGTGAAGGCGTTTTTGTCTCGAGAACCCTTCTCCAAGGGAATCCGCCAAAAGGCATCCTTGAGGTCTAGTCCCGTTATAAAAAATGTATCCTTTAGTCGGCTGAGTATTCCCTCTACATGCTGAGTAGGATAGGCGTCTTTCTTCGTACGCTCGTTTATCTTCCTCATGTCCACACACAACCTATTTTTCCCCGGCTTTTGCACCAGCACTATTGGTGAGCTCCACGCACTATCGCTCTCCTCCATAACTCCTAACTTTATNTAACTCCTAACTTTAGCATCCGGTCTATCTCCTCATAAGCGCACTTTTGCTTTACTGGAGACAAGGGATAATAGCGTTGCTTTACGGGTACGGTTTCGTCGTAGACCTCGATGATGTGCTCCATCAAATGCGTTTTTCCTAACCCCAATTTAGCTGAACACGGAAACAACCTCTTAACATGCTCTAACCTGACTCGCTGTTCTAGTGATAGCTGCACCATGTTGCTATCGTCCACGCTTACCTCCGATATAATCGCCGCTATCAATCCAAACTCTTCCCAGAAATCAATGCCTAAGTACAGCTTCCGCTATAAACTTGGCGCCAAATACAAAACCAAATCCGCCGTTCTCAAACCCTCATCCATAGACTCAACGTTATAAGCACGCATAAGCTTAGTCGCTCCTCCTCCCAAACAACTAACCGAAGCCCCGCTGTCTAACAAACCCTGCATCTGAACACCGTTAACCACGACCTCCGCATAAGGCCTTCTGTCAATATCGCTTCTAATTATAGTCGCCTCTATCGCGCATATAACTTGCTTCCTATATTTAACCTTCTTCCGTAACTTTTCAATTCTCTTCCTGTTTCTCTCCTTACCCTTACCTACTCTCATTTCGTCGCACTTATTTCCAAAAATTCGTTTTCTTACTTCCAGATATTGAGCCCTTCTTTCCTCTAACGTCTTACCCGCGGTAGCCCCCTTCTTTGGCTCGCGATACGAGGTATTTTTAAGCAATGTTACAGGTTCTGTTTGGGTTCCGGGAGTACATTGTCCTGACGGCACTTCCTGGACTTACCGCCATTGACCTGGTTTCCCTGCTTGCATTTGTCGCATAGGGGGAACTTCTCTTTTACTTCCTTACATTTGAAGCACACAAGATCGTGAAAACGTGAGTTGCAAAGCCCTGGCTCGTTGACGTCTCCTCTCCTGCAAGCTTGACCAGTCTTTTGATCCGTAACCGCCTTTCTTGAGTCATTCCTCTGAAATCCTCTCCGATCTCGACTGTCCAGCGCCTCTAATGATACCTCCTCAATAGCGTCTACCTCATCCGGCGGTATTGTCTCTATTTCGTTAATATTCTTCTTTCTTGCAAACTTGTGTTCCTGCTCCTTCAAATGCTTTTCCGCACGCCTGCATTCTTCTTTCAATTGCTCCAGCGTCTCAATGCGGCATCCGAATATCAGGTTTTTGATTTTAAACTTTAGTTCCGTCTCATCAGGTTAACTAAGCTGAGTTCGGACATTTTAGCCTAGTGAACGCCATACCCTTTATGCTCGCATAGTACTTGTCGAAGCTCTCTGAGAATTCTTGTTTACGCTCATTCATCGCCGGCCGTATCTCCTCGTCACAGTCCGCATGGCGATACTGGCTTATTAAAGCGCGCCGAAGCTCCGGGAAGCCTATCTCTTTCTCCTCCGCGTGTTCCTCCGGGAACTGCCAAAACCACTTCTGTGCCGCTCCTTCCAACAATAGATGGAAGTTTGCATACAAATCCTTGGAGGAAATGTTGTGACGCTTCTGCAGTGTCTCTACCCGGAAAAGAAACCTCTCGACTGGTATCGACTTAGAATTACCCGCGTATCTTAACCCCCCGTCTTTGATAACTTTGAATTTCAATTTGTCAGTTTGTAACGTGACCATGGGCCAGGATGAGTGAGAATCGCTGGTTGTTGTG
>NW_016180403.1:0-6778 GCF_001687245.7 Rhagoletis zephyria | reverse complement strand
AGTTTGTGTCATAATGTGTAAACACAAGGCATTGCGAATACCAGTTATGCCGATATATATCCGATGATTCTGCAAAATAATGGTGAAATTTTCATCAGATAAATAATAATTTGTACTAATGCAAGCGTTGGGGGTTACATATTTAACAGGAGGTAAATATGTGCATATGTACATTAATTTTTGTGTGACAACAGGGCGTATGAGGGACTTGTTGTATGCCTATATCAATGTTTTTTGTAACAGGTAATCTCGCGAACGGCTGGTCCGATTTTCATGAAATTATGTATGTATATAAATAGCTTTCAGGAACCACTATGTCATAGGCCAAAAAAAAAAAAATACTTTTTTTCCGGTAGACGAAGGGTTTATAAACCGCCTTCTTGCTACGTCCTTGCATATAAACATAGGTAATATTTTCAAATACTAACAATTTTAGCCATGAATATAAAGAACTGACTAAACTGCATCACCAAAAAAAAAGCGGTTTTTTCGCCGCGATTTCGCAATTTATTATATTTTAATACGTCCACCAAAATATTTTTTACATGATTTTACAATACCAACACATCTTAATTCAACTTTGAATGACGTTCGTTCATCCGATCGTTCGTTTCATATTTTGACGGAGTTTATTAGCAAATATATAAAAAAGGCGAGAAAATACCTTTCTAAATCGGAAGAGTTTAGGTTCAGTTATTCAAGTTTTTCTTATACGAATCTGTGAAAAAAGTAAAAAAAAAAACAACACAAAAATCTCATTATTACGATTTGGTTAGTTAAAAGGTTTTTTTAATTTTTTTTTTTATATTTTTTTGCGAATTTCGTAAGCTTTAACCGTCTTGTGATTTGAGGGGATTTTTTCAAAAAAAAAAACTTTAAGAAACTATTTTTAATATATTAATATTTTTCCGAAATATTTTGGTGGCCGTCTTAAAATATAATAAATTTTATAATTTCAATGGACACACAGTATCGATTGTTTTTTGTATGGGATGTGATGCAGTCTAATGTGTACATATATACACACGACTAGTGCTTTGTAACCACAGCAATTAGATTTCTTTATATTCGATGAAGAGTTGAATGCCCTTCGGGAAGGATTTGAAATTCTTTGCTAAAGTCAATGACAGAAAATATTACCACTTGAAAGTTGTTTTCTGTTGCTAGCCGGACCATAGTTGATAAAAATAAATGTGCGTTTATTTTTGTGCTGGTGCACATGTACAAAGTAGTAAAAACTGAAACCAAAGGCAAATGGGAGAGAAATTTTAAGCGTTGGAAGTGTATACAAATGCAGGAATTTAATTTTGTAATAGAGTACGTGCCTGTTTTCATTCTTCCTCTCTTTTGTATACTTTATTTTTGAGGTCTATCACGTGGCAGTGGCGTTTATTAGTTTTGCATTTGAAATTGCGTGAGTTTCTTCTGTTCTCTACCTTGAACGCTAAGCACGACTACTAGACACATTTTGTGCTTCTCAGAAAACGTAAATAGTATTAAATTTCCCACATATTTATTACGTGGACGCCTAGCGATAAATAGGTTTTCTCTTTGATAGTTAATAAATAACTTTTAAGCAAAAAACAAAACCGACTTCAATTTACATATAAAAATTTAAGAGTACCGTTAATTTTTTTCTGATTCATTGATTGAATCTAAACCAACCACCTCGGAGGCAACACCTTTCCTTTAACGACAAAATTTTAGAAATCGGTGAACGTGGTCCAGAGTTGTGTGGCAACATACATAAAAAAAAAAATATTTCGACGAATTAATAACCTTCTCCTTTTTTTCCCACCCTTTTATTAGCTCGGGATGTAACTATGTAATATTGATGCGACTAAAAGATGCAGCGATTTCTGTTCTCAAGTTACATACCTGATGTCAGTACGAATGGAAATTATAATAGCGAGGTTTTAGTTTTTTAAACTATAATTTTATTGAGGTTGGCTAAAGCTTTACAGTAAAAAAAAATTAAACTGCAGAAATCTTGTTCAAATTTCACAGTTAGCAAATAATAAAATTGTAACAGGCCGACGTCCGTACATTACAGATATTAAAGAAAAGTTAATATGGGGGTATTTTTTAGAGTAACAGAAGCCAAATCAAAAAATTTTTAGAATTCATCCATCCATTCGTCTGTCCGTGTATGTTTGTGCGCGCATCACTCGAAAACTAATGCATAGAATCGAATACAGTTTCCAACCGTGCATTGCCAAAGATCTAACTTAAAATATAGGAAAGAAATAATTGGAGAGTTGCCACCTGTTTAAAACTGCAGGAAAGGATAAATTTTATATTGCAGAATGGCTGTCAAAAGAAAGAAGTTTAGGATTTCTTACAGCTGAAAATATCCCTGTGGAAGGTTGCCACCTGTTTGAAAAATGTAAGTTGATTTAATTGATAAGATAAATTAAATAATGCAATATTATTATCAATTTGAAGAGGTTTAGAAAAGATTTATGCCAAAAATATTTTTTAGGAAGGTTGCCACTTGTTTGAAAAATTGCATTCAATCAAATTGATAAAATAGATATATATTACAACACATGCAACAGACTAAAGAGGTTTAAGAAATTTTTTAGCCGAAAATATTTTTTTTGTGGGTTGCCACCCATTTAAAAAATCGTATTCAGTTAAAGTGATAGGATAAGTCAAATTCTGCATTAATACACCTTTAAAGATGGTGCATGATATACAGGATCGACTTAGATTATAAATAAAATTTCCAGGATTAAATAACTTCTAAAATGTATTCAAAGACGTCTATTTTAATAAAAAATTAAGTATGTTTCATAAATCGAAAATCTGTTTGAAAATCTCACTTCATAAAGCTCTTCTAATCAATTTTATTTTTAATGAATGAAGTCGTAAGAGTTGTGGGAGTAAGTCACAACACAAAAATACTTTTAAGGCTCGGTGAAGCCCGCCTGGTAGTTGCTAGTAAATAACTAAATTAATAACTTTTTTACCAAAATTTCAATAATCTCTGAAAGTATTGGTCGTAAATAATATGGTATCATAATCTTTTTGACCCAAATTTTTCATCTTTCGCACTGGTCTGGTCACCCTAGTTCCCTAAGATAAGCGGTTTTGCAACGCCATCGGCATATTAATATATCTCCGCAGATACAATACCACAAGCTCCGGATTGTGAATACCCTTATTAATTAAAACTAAAAAAAAAATAATAAGTATACTGCGATTTGCTCTACTCTGAAAAAATTATTAAAGTCTTGTTAGTTGAGCGAAGTTTTCAAAAAAGTTGGAAATATTTTATTCCTGTTTAGCTCTGATTTTGGCTGATTTCAAGTTGGCAATATATGTATGTATGTCGATACATAAAAATATAGCAACAAAATTCCTCTTAACCGGGTAATACAATACAAGCCAACAAAAATTTAACAACCATTAGCACTACTCTTACTAGTTTTACGCTAGGCTTACTATACCCAAGAACATTTCGCGTTAAATGCAAACTTCGCAGGCAAAAGGTACTGAAGGTATCCGAGTTACTAGCGTTCGAAAACTTTTATTTCCATTTGATTGCATTGCACTTCGTCATTGCATTGGCCACCGCCACCGCCACCGCCACCGCCACCGGCACTGCAACCATTACTGACACTGTCACCGCCACCACAACTACGCGTACCAAAAATCCGCTTGCCAGTAAGTGCTGTAGCTCAGGTGTTACAAGCGTTTTGGTTACAGCAGCAGTGGTTGTTCTTATTGCAGCAGCTTAGGGAAAACAACTAATAAATATGCGCTGTTGAGGCTAAGTGCAGCTCAACTCGGAACTCAGGATGAAAGTTGCAAGCCTGTTGTAAAGTAGAAAGCAACTCAAAGTAGTGTACTAAGAAAGTGGTGTTAAAAGTTTTTAATGCGTTTCAAAAAGCTTCAGCTTAAAAAAGATAACTTAGCAGAAGTGTACAAGAAGGTTGTTAAATGTGCTGTACAAATGCGCAGCTTTAAGAGTTTCCAGCATTAATGGGGATTGTAGAAAAGAACGTACAATTAATTTATTTGTTTTTTACAAGAAGACGTTAAGCTTTATTGAACTTTTCCAATACTCCAAAATA
The DNA here is from genome assembly GCF_001687245.7 of Rhagoletis zephyria. Lineage (NCBI taxonomy): Eukaryota > Metazoa > Arthropoda > Insecta > Diptera > Tephritidae > Rhagoletis > Rhagoletis zephyria. The sequence continues at coordinate 2,699 of NW_016180403.1, read as the reverse complement.
GTTCGAATAAAATTTGATCGTAGTTGAATATCTAACGGGACATGTCAAATTATTTATTTTATATAAGTTCTCTATAATGCAGAGCAATTATTTCTCCTTAAGCAAAAGATATCATGCATTTGATTCGGGAAACAAATCCTACATATTTTTTAAAATCATCTAGGATCGCCATTTAGTTTTGAACAAATTTTGGCTTCTATATTTTGAAAACAGCTTTAGTATGGCTAACTAATCATAATAAGATCCTCTTTAAGTTGGTTTCTTTTGGTTTTAAAAATCTTTTTAATTAAGTTATTTTCACTGCAGAAGATTTTGGAACCCCACATGGGGCTCTCTATCAATCCGACTCTTCTAAACCAAGGTAACCACATCAAATATTTAGTAGCAAGATCCACAGTAATGGTTCTTGATTACTTTGTCTCAATAACTGGGAGATCACCATAAATTAAAAAATGATTTATAGCAGCATTAGGTACCCGCCATAGAATGGGCTTCTAAACACATCAACTTGAGCGAACACCTCACTGCGGAAGTTCTCTCACCGCTTCAGTAGCTTGTAACAAAGAGAGAACTGAGAGGCACGATGTTGCAATCTGTAGTGGATCAGAGTAAGTTCTCGCAGATCGTATTTGACCTGGATAATAAATATCCCTCTCGATTCACTAGTTACCTTGTCAAAAAACTCAGTTTCACCTTTCAATCTAGTTTGGGAATTTTCAAACTAGTTTTGACTAGTCTGGAAATAAAAAGTAAAAAAACTAGTTTGGAAGTAATAAAAGTAACTCTTGGCATCCCACTTATATCGAATGGTAACACTGCACTGCAATGACACAAGCAGTCGCCGTTATTACACTAGTAAGTTAAGGGAGTCGCCTTAAGGCTTAGGGGACACTCAGGCCATTCGGTTATCTCAGACGCATCGCAGACTATCTCAAAACCCATCAGTACCGACTAAGTATTGTATATACTTTTATAAAGTAGTGATATCGAGGCAATAGCGTTGGTATACCGACCTCAGGAGGAGTTTCCTCAACTGAACAGAGACAAGAGACACCGCTTTAACTGCCTGAGTACTTAAGTTACATATAAAGCACAAGTCTTGGCCATTGGGGTGCCAGCGCGAACTTCGCTCAATGACCTACCATAAAGAAGTGAGTTTAAATTTTCTCTGACGCACAGGCAGCCCATAAAACATCGAACTAGTTAGTACCTAGAATATATGTTACTGAATACCGTCGATCTATAGCGCTGCGTTATTAAACCCATACGGGTTCTCATTTTCGTTGTTAGCTTTTCCGACAGGGTAGGAGAATGATGAATTGTGGAACGATTTTCCGTCACCCTTAGTCAATTTTGGTCCGGAGACAAACCAGTTTCGGCGTTGTGCCATCTTCAATGCCAGTTTTCGTTCGACGGTAGGTTCGACCTTTAAACAGTATACTTTGGTAGTCGATGAACACTGAAACAAACTTTCATATTGTGAAGCCTCCAGGACCACCTGGTCATCTTATAAGAGGAAGCAAACCTCGTTGGTATTAAATGTAAATAAAAATGGAATTACCTTCATGATAAGGACTCTAACGGGCCGCTACCAAATTACTTGGTCGCCTGACTATGACGAGGTACGAATAGTGATTACGCGGCTGAAAAACAACAAAGATGCTAGAGCTGCCGGACTGCCAGCCAATCTATTCAAGTACGGTGGCGAGGAGCTGATGAGGTTCATGAATCAACTCTCATGCAGGATTTGATCAGATAAACCAATGCCCAATGACTGCAATTTAAGTGTGCTCTACCCAATCCACAAAAACGGCGACCCCGCCATTGGCGCCAACTACCGCGGGATCAGCCTTCTACAGGGTCTTATCGAGCGTATTGTGTGAAAGACTGAATACGACAAATCTAGGATTGATACACAGCATATACTTTCCGATTTTAAAGCCGCTTTTGACACCACGGAAATAAGTTGTCTTTATATTGCAGTATCTGAATCTCCGAGCCGTTTGATACCAAATGGGGTTTCAGACAGGGCCTTCATTCCCTTTCTGTCGATTTCTGTAATCTGGAACAACTTTTACAAAAGCGTGTATTTGCGTGTAGGGTGGTAGAAAATGAGTCCTCGTGGGTAAGTACTAGAAAGAGGTACTTGAACTTAATGAAACTTGAAAAAAACTTATTTTTTTTTGCAACTGCCTTTCAAAAACACTTAAGACTCACGTGTGTACCGCGAACTTTTTCTTGGATTGGTCTAGGGTATATATGCCTAGTTACTGGTGCCAACAACTAAGACCTAGATAAAAACTTCCACTAAAACCTAATCTAACCTTCCCTTTTCTCATGTATATTTTTTTGTAAATAGCACTTGCTATTTATTTAGAATACCTCTGGATAATATCTGATTAGAAATTTCAACGGTTTGGAAAGAAGTGATACATATACTTTATGATAACTTAGTCTTTATTTTTTTTTTGTGTTATTGAAATCCCCTAAATCCCCAACTTTATACAAAGCAGAAAATCATCATGCAATAGCAGTCAATGTTTTTCGTCAGCAAAACTTTAATTTAAATTTATATAAGCCCATTACTGACTAACGTAGTAACATCAGACAAATGACCCACTTAACCACGTACACAAATACAAACTTTTAGCCCACTAACAAAAACGACAACAAGAAAATTATGAAACACACAATCAGTG
>NW_016180402.1:0-6778 GCF_001687245.7 Rhagoletis zephyria | reverse complement strand
CAGTTTTTTATTGGTAATGCATTTACGTTTTATTTGTAGTTGTTGCTTTTCATTGATACGCCATTCAGTTTTTTTTTTAGATCCCTTAACTCTTTACAACTTCGTTTCTATAAAATCGTAAAATTGAATTAATGTCGGATTATCGGCATTAACTGGGTGTTGAATGCGCTGGACAGGGATTTAGAATAAAGCGGAAAATATTAAAAGAGTGGTAATGTTTTCTAGGGGAGTTACTAAGGGGTTCGCTAAAGAAATTTGGTTTGTAGTAAAAGTTATCTTACCGCCGTAAGGGATGTTACTGGGGTGGACGTTTTGTCCGCTCACGACAATATTAGACCACTTGGTCCACTTCGACGCATAGGTGTTCGTACGACTTGAATAAATAAACTCGACAGAAGACAGAAGAAACGAAACTAAAAATGAGTGGCTTTCATTTTAGGAACGCCAGTGGATACATTTCAGGAACGCTAGTTACATAAGTAAGGTCTAAGAACGGCTCGGTTAGATTAGGATTATTTGGCAATCGGTGCAAAAACCAACCTACTTAGACCTTGAAGGTTCATTGAGAGGCCACTGCAAAACACGGGCATATCAGTGTTTATTCTTCATAGAACCATTTTGAAGCTCTTATAAAGCATAGGATTGGCTTTATTCCTACGCCTGATAAATCCGCTTGGCCAAAGCTGGGAAACTGCAGAAGAAGTGCTCTACGATTTCTTCCTCTTCCTCATCTCGGCAACTTTTGCAATATTCATGGGAGAATATTCCTAATCTCGAAGCGTGCCTAGCAAATATCCAATGACCATCGAAATTTCCTCCCTTGAGAGACTGAGCAGTTCTTCGGCTTTTTTCCTATCAATTTGCGGCCATAGTAGCCTGGTTGTTGTAGAAGTGCCCTCCTTTAGTCATGACCTGTTAGCCTGTGGGATCATGTTATTTCTAAGTTCTAGTTTGAAGGTTGCCATGGGTATCCCAATTATACCTCTGTTTCCACATAGGGGGGGATTGGTATCTTTCGTTGCTAGCCCATCGGCCCTGAAATTTCCTTCAATATCTCTATGTCCCGGACTCGTTTGATGCGATCTCAGCATTGCCGCGTTAATTGATTTAATGGCCGTCTGGCTGTCCGAGAAGATGTTAATCGTAGTCGTCGTTACGGCATGCGTACTCCTTTATAGCTAAAAGTTTTTCCTGATAAACACTGCACTTGTAAATATCCATCCGTGTAAAAATTCAATTCCGCCCTTCTCCATGGTCTTGGTGTTTGTCATTCTCTTCTTGACGGGATACTCAGCTTAAAGAGCATATCGAAGCTTTGTTTAGGAGCGGAGTAGTCGAATTCTTGGTCATAACTACCCAGAGTGTGAAGTATGGAATCGTGGCCGAACCGCCGATCCTTCTATAGCACCATATTTTTTAGTCTGGGTACTGAATTGGCGGCCACGTATTTTCCTACCAGGTTTATTGCTGGCAAATTGGTTTACACTTCTAGTGCTTTGTTTGGTGTGGTCCTTGATTCCGACCGCTTGCTGCAAGTATTTAATGCAACATTGGTCTTCNGTTGCACGGCGACTTTGCGAGAATTCTTCGTAATTTGGCCGTTACCGTGGTTTCCTTAATTCCCTGAAATAACTTTGCCAGGATTCACGTTTCGTAGTACTAATTGCTTTTTTATATATTCTCAAATTCAGGCTTATAGGCTTCCCAGTCTTCTGTCGCTCTCGTGGGTTTGGCCTTAAATATTGAACAGTGTCCTTTAGGTTGGCTCAACGAGGATTATTGTTTTGACCGCTAAGGTCAAAGGTTGGTTTAATGGTGCCAAGCGTAATTTTTTCATTTTTAATTTTTCCTGCCTCCTATATGAGTTTTCAAAGAAAGTAGACTTGGCATGTTTTCACTGTAAAAATAAGTTCAATCGAGCAATTTGCCAAGCTTTCTCCAGTGCAATTCTTAATTGCTCGATTAGTGCTTAATTGAGCGCTTCGATACTATATAAACTACTGGACTCACATTAAACAAATTTGTGAACAAATTATGAAAAGAATATCTTCGCACAGTTCTAGACAAAACTATATTTTTGAAACGGTGAATCAATTTGGTCCGAGTTATTCTATCTGACCTTTTAGATATAAATATTATTTGGTTATCTGGCGTAATCGATTACATTACATTACATTGACCACCCTCTTGGATCATTTGCATTCCACTTCACATAGGAGAGACGCTATTGGACAAGTTACCCACACCAGAAAATGCGTTGAAATGTGCATAAAAATAATAACTAAATTCCGGAAGAGTTATTTGACAAGGTTTCAAATGTACCTTAATTTTTGTATTTTTACTGAATGTACTTTCAATCTTAATAAAGGTACAGTTGTACTCACTTTTTCATCATTGTAGTTACTCGAGCAGCTGACTACGTGTCGCTAATCCAGCAACTGGTTAACTAAAACGAAAATTTACTCAATTAAATTTCTATCTGAACTTCATATAAACTGGCGATATGTGTGCAATGTTTAGCGCGATGACCTTCTATTAGGCTCAAATTTTGAACACAGCCTAATTTCATACTAAAACTGGCAGAAGTGGACTTAAAAACTAAAAAAAATCTTAAAATTTATGGGCCTGGTAAATATCGATTAAGACAAGTTGGTTCAACTAAATTTCATATAATTTCAGTATTTATCACTCTAATAAGAAAAAATAAGTCTCATTGGAAAGGCTATATGAGCCATTCTTTTTTAAGTCGGACGGATTTCGTAAAAAAATGTATGTCATGTCTCCGATTCGCTTAAATTTTTTTTGTGGGTTCTATACATGAAATAAGCTAACACGTGTTCGAGGAATTTTTTTCTTTTTTTTTTAACTACTTCATCAAGACTTCATCTTAACGTTATTTTAAAGCTAAGAAACGGGCTTAATATTTCTATATATAAGATGGTCAAGATTGTCCTAAAGCTAACTTAGCTATTAACAGTTGAACTTTTTGAAATGGATTTGCATAGTGAAGACCAGTAAAATAGGGATTTATAATTATATCATCGTTAAACAAAAATTGGGGGTTTTTCAAGAACTATTTTTAAAATATTTTCCTTTATGATGGTTTATTTTGTGAGAATCAACATTTTTTTGACGTAGAATTCGTCTTACCTTTCGATAGAACACCTAAAACACCTTTCTTTTAGGCGTATTTTTAACTATTGGGTTTTCTAATAAAAATTTGATTTTAATTTAATAAAATGTTGTTTTTTTTCATAAAATTCGTTAAAAACTCCAATACAAGCTTGTCATCGGGTCTCTGATTACACAGGCCTGTATGGTTTTCCTCTTAAAAAATTAAGCGATTTCGGTAGGTATTAGGTACCATGCTACCAAAAAAAAAATAATAAATAAAGTTCGAGAAAATAACTTCTATTACTTTTCTTAGCATTAATAGCGTAAACTTCGAAATTATATATGCAAGTTTTTTTTTTTATTTACTTAGGTCTGGTTTCTCAAACTCAACTTAACTTAATTTAGCCATTTTTTTACTTAAATTAAAAGTAAGTCTACTTACTACTTGCATAGCTTATTCTTGACTAAGTCTAAAAATTGGCTAAACTAAGTTATGTTGAGTTGCAGAAACCAGAACTTAGTCTCTTTATGAGTATTTTTGACTAATTCTGTTGTTTTTTTAAGTAAAAATTTAATACCTAACATATTAATTAATATTTGCTAGAAAAAATCAAAGCCGTATTTGAATTTAACATACCTAGATATTAAAAAAAAAATCGCAAAACTATTGGAAGGCGGATAAAAAGGTTAAATTTCGCAGGACTGTGCCATTTGTCATACAAAAAGTCTTTTGAAATTATGTAGTGTGATTTTGAATATTTAAAATTACGACCCATATTTCGAGATTCATTTTGACCCAACTATATTCAATGAAAATACTTAAAAATTTCGTTTCCAACAACGTTTTTCCCAAACGATTTAAAAATTACCAATAAAAGTAAAAAATTGTTTCTAATGGCTTTGCTTTTGAATGTTTTTTATCCATTACCGATTTCCTATTGGCATTGCTTAAATCAAATTAAATGCATATATGCACATACATACATATGTATTTCAAAAGTATCTTTGCAACATGCAAATTGAATTTCATTTTAAGCTACAAAAAAAAAATCGCACCCATATTGATTGGCCAATTTCGTTGAGGATTTGTTGACCAAATTTGAAGCGCGCACGATCAAGTTGTTTTGATAACTTTTGCATCTTACTTTTCCCAAGGGAAGCAAAAACAAGAAAAACACACTCGTACGCACCCGCGTGTACGAGTCACTAGCCCACAACTAGCTCGCATTACACTCGTCACGCACTAAGCAAATAAACAAAGGTGTGAAATTGCCGGCAGTGACGCAACGGATGCCACAGACGCCCCACAACCACAACAACAACAACGCACAGCACTTTGGCATATAAAGGGATGAAGAACAAGAAAAGGGTTGCACACGGTTGATATGTACGTTCGATGCCTCAGCGCATAGCCTTCGGGGTGTATGGTTGGTTGGCGTGTCTGTCATAACTGATCCATTTTCTTTTGACTCGTTATAAATTGTTTGTTTATTCCACTGATTTGAAGTATTGGCTTTTATTGGCATCATTCTAAGTGATTGTTTTTTTTTGTTGCTTACTTATATCGCCTTGTTATTTCCATATCTACTTTTTGTTATTGGCATGTCATATTTGGATTTTATATCCCCTTAGTCCGCTGCTGTGTAGAAATTGTTGCCTTTTATTTTGCAACTGATGCCATAAAATTTGTTTTATAGGCAAAAAGGAGCATCAGCAACAACTTAAAAACAAAAAAAAAAGAAGTAAGCAAATCATGTTTGTATGTGTAGGTGTGTGTCTACCTTACGTAGTGCTTAGCAGTAGCCATAGTGCACACGTCCTCGCCCTCGCCCTCGCCAGCACCTTCGTCGCTCCATCGCGTTGATATTTGCGCTGTCATAAATGTTTGATTGTACCTGCGTGTCCAGCATTGATAATTGGAGCCAATCCGCCCGCAACAGCAACAGCAACAGCAACAACAAGAGTGAGTGCAAAAGCTATACCTATGCAGGGTTCTATATGCGCCGTGGCGCGCGTCGACGCTTACCAAATGCCTCTGTCCCCGCTACATTGGCCATCATCATCTGTATTTCCTGCAGTGCGCTTGTTTATTTTTGTGCAAATTTTTTGCAATTTTTCATCACTGGGATTTTTTTGATTAATTGATTGTGCGCTTAGAAATCAATTTGTTGATTTGACAGATTTTTTTCTTCTCAAATTTTGTTTGCTGATTTTTTGCATTGCATCGCATAGAAAAAAAAAATGAATTGGGTTAAAAATGGCAGCCGCGATTTGTTTGTGCGTGATCGGAATGCTGTTGCCAGCTTTGATGAATATATGAAGACCAGCATTTGAAGTAATAGTTTGAAATTGGCAATATTTTAGTTGTAAACGCTAATAATTTCTCACTAGTGAACCCGCATGGCGTTTAAACGCCCAAAATCGAATTTTAAAATATCTAAAAAAATCTAAAAAATAATTAAAATGTTGAGTCAAAGTTACAAGCGATCCAAGTGCCATATTTCATCTAAATTTGAGTCAAAAAAGTCTCGCATAGTCGGTCTTTAATATCACCAAATTTTGAACCACCCTGTGTACCGATAAAAAATTTTATCGCACTTCCACAGGCCAAGGTCTTTATTTTGACCTCTCATAGTTCGGAAATAAACAGGCAGCTTTTGCAATTTATTTGCGAATGAACTTCTACAAAGCTCAAGTTCATTTCGACTGACACTTATATTTTAATGATTGATTTAACTTTTTAAATAGTTTGAACAGGTGGAAACCCTCTTCATTAAAAACGGCGTCAAGCTCATTAAAAATTGTTGAATATAATTGTTATTAGGCCATAAAATAACTAAAACAAATTGATCCAACCTATTAAATAATTTGAATGTCACTTTACAAACACGTGGCAACCCTCTTCAAAGATTCTAAATGCTCAAAATAAAGTTTTCTTCACACTCTTCCGGTTGACATGCGAGTGTTTGTATTTCAAATAACTTGAGTAAAAGTTAATTAAACTCGACTTTTAAGCATATGGCAACCCTCATCAAAAGTAGTTTCGCGCTAATTCATTCCTAAATATCCTTCATCTGGCATTGCGATTGATTATCTAATGAATCAAGTTGAATTTGATTTTTATATAGTCCAGAAATAAAAATTTTTCCAAACCCCTTCTTTTGATGCCCATATTTTAATATTTTATTTAACATATTAGATAATTGGAATTTAACTTTTTAAACAGGTGGCAACCATCTTCCAAAATCTCAAAAATATTTTTAGTATTCAAACTAAAGACTTCCTAACACTCTTTCGTTTGACATNACAGGAGGCAATTCTCTTCAAAATATTTTGAAACTACTAACTTCTGAAACCCCTTTCGTTTGGCACCCATATGATGATATATGTACACATAAGTATTTCTCTTACTTCTCTTAATTCTATTTGAATTTGATTTTTTAAACAGGTGGAAACCGTCCTGTAGTTAAACTAAGAAACAAAGCTTTTCAAAACCATTTTGAGTTATACCCATTTTCTAATAATTGATTTAGTTTTTCAAAAATTTGAACATAATTTTTTGAAAGATGGCAACTCTTGTCAAAAAAGTGGAACCTATTGCCCGTCTGCAGTTCAAGCCTTTTAATTTGACACCTCATTTTGGAAAATCGAACGAACGATGCGG
>NW_016180401.1:0-6778 GCF_001687245.7 Rhagoletis zephyria | reverse complement strand
TGGAGGAGTGAATGCACAATTTTTGAACACCAAAAGACAGAAAGTTTTTAGATTTAATTCTTTACAAGCTCAAACATATTTGTTACAATTATGTTTTTTTTTTCAGGTCAAGGTTATTTAACTAGGATTTCAAAAAACCAAAAAAAAGGGTTAATTGTAGAATTCTGGCAACTGTATTTCATCTCATCACAATTTCTCGAAGGATAAACTTCTTTCCCAAGGCAACTGTCAATTCCTGCAACTATTTTGAAAGCTCTTTTCGGTATTTTAAAAGACTAAATAATTAAAAGATCTGCTAGCGAAGAAGTCTTATCGTTTTTCTCTTTGTCTTTTAGCAATAAGGTTTTGAAAACTTAATAAAATCGGACCGCCTAGCAGACTATTTCATCTTTCATATTGCATTGTCATCGGGTTATGAGCAAAGTTTGAAGTTTCTAGCCCATCAGAAAGTTGGTGGAATATTGATTGCTAAATTCTGGGACATACGTATGTATATTTGGGTGGTCCTTAAATGTAAGAAGCCTATTTTTACAAAGGTCCCAAAACTTAAATAAAAGTAAAAAAATTGCTTTCTAAGGTAGTATAATTTAAAAATTAAATAAAAAAAGTTTCTAAAAATTAAATTAAATGAATAATATTTTTCTCATTAAAACAATTTAATCTAAAAAATAAAATAAAATTGAAATAATAACAAAAAATAAAATAAGTTGCTAAAAATTTATTGATATCAAANTTGAAACGATCAAAGTTCCTAAGAAATAAGTTAAATAAAAAAATCTTGAAAAACAATAAAATCTAAAAATTAGGAGAAAATTATACTAAAAAGGAAGAAAAAAAATTTCTCAAAATTAAATTAATGAAATCTAGAAGTTACAAGCAAGAAAAATAAAATAAGTGTATTAAAATCTTATAAAAAAATATATAAAATTAAAGGACAATTAAATTAAATAAAAACATAAAAAATGCGCTGCCCGAGGACTTGATCATGGTAGTCTCGAATAGCACGCCAGTGCTTTTCTCACTCGGCCATTGTGAGCATCGCGAGCAATATTAAATACTCTCTGTCAAAAAAGCTTTTCATCAAGGCAGCCCATCGGACATTGTCCTGTTAATATGCTTTGCAGCTTTGTGATCCCAGAGCATTTTCTGAACAGCATACAATCCATACCTAAATGTCGTCAAAGGTACACCGTGAGTAGATAATCTGTCCTTTCCATTGTCGCAAAAATTAGAAGCGAACGGACTTCTTCATTAATAGCAGCTATGTATGCATGTATCTCCACCTGGAAAACACTACGACGGTGATCTGGAAGAGATGTAAGTGGAAAAAGAGCTAATTGGTGCCAGTCTATTCACGAGACCGAAATATCAGGGATAGAGGTAAAACCCCAATATTAGAGTTACCAGATTCTGGGATAGTTAAGCATCCGGTGTCCCTAATGTTGACTGCAACCCTTGCCTTACCTAAGATGCCGACGTGCACTTTACTAGGCATGACTTTCAGAGCCAGAGTGAAATTGAGCCTTTTGAATGAGGCTTGTTGTGGCATTAAGGGTTTCACCATGGTTTTATAGTGGCACTAATTTACTTACAAAATAGTTTTCATATCTCTACAGAAATATAGAGCAGTTCATGCCTTTTATAACATTCTCAATGTTAGGCTTTCACAACACTTCTTAATTGGAAGTAAGTCCAATACTTGACCGTGTCCTAAGCGCCAGATGAACGGTTCCGACTGAGAAAAGACTTCGCATGAAGTATCTTGTACCTCCAAAGGAACAAGACGACTTACGTCTCGCTAAATTTTCAGCGAGTCTCCTGTTAGCAAGTTAACTTTTTTCTTTTTTTTTTTTTTTAGAGAAGCCTCAAAATTTGGACGATCACAGAATTGGCGTACCATTTTTCAAATTGTGGGTAAAATCCCAATCATCTGATTCGGCCTGTAGACTTGAAACGAAAACAAACCAATTTTCTTCTGAATCGCGTTGCTCGTTGGCAATTCTTCCATACAAAGTATGTTCGACAATTATTTTTTGTATGGAGAAAATGACCAAAACCTTCTACTAAGTAAATTTCCAAAAATCAACGCGATTTTCTAGCAACCTCAAACTTGCACTTCCTTACCCTAAAATTGAATGGGCTATAAAACTGCGTTCTTAGAATTTTTCTAAAAAATCTGAATAGAAAGTAGCAAAGTTTGGAGATTTGACTTTTATGTTTGCTGGTGGAATATGAACCATATTTTTAAAAAAAAAAATTATCGAAAATATATAAGAATAAAAAACTTTGCATATATTGCGACAAATTCACTGTGCCAATACTTTTGTTCGTCACTGTACATACATATGCAGTTGAAGCAACGTTCGCCAAATGTCCTTCTGGATGAAAGATCTATTCATACCTTTATTTTAAAGTTACTCGGTGAATGTGGTTCTAGTTTATAGTCTCTACTATAACCTACTACGTTTTATTACAATCCACACCGTTCAGAAGACATCGGTTAACTTTTTCACTAACTGAATATCGAGTAAATCAAATCATATTGACAACACTGACAACAAGTGACACTTCGCAACACTTCACATTCGTCTCAGCTGATTTGCATGAAACTGCAAACTCAACTGTCTGCTGACATTTGAATCTTTTGTTTTTGCATTTGTTTTTATAGAGTATTTGTGCCATTTGTTTATCATTGAAAAAATGTCAAAAGCGTGCAATGGCAAGTGGGAGTGGCAACAGTCGGCGGTGGCTGCCATAAAATCAGACAACTGCAGCACATTGCACGGAGGTGTAGGTGTTTCCCATGCTTGTCATTTGCCATTTCAAAGCGCAATTGCTTCCTTTTATTGGCTCCATAAGCGTGTACTTTTTTCCGAAGATCGTACCTTGCCGTTGTTTTACGCATTGTTGTTTTATTTTTCTTATTGCATGTTAGTTTTTGTTGTTGTTGTTGCATGCAAGCATGCCCATCTGCGCTAAACGTTGCGCAGATGGACGGAAGTTAAATGGTTAGTGTGCCAAATTTACGCCCAACGCAAGGCAATAAATTCGTAATTGCTAATTTTATTTTATTGCTACACTCAGGCCGGCGTGGCACACGAAGTTAGATGCGTATGCTTTTCGACTCGCATATGCTACCGGCAGCCAGCTTTGTGTGAATGAATGGCATACTATGTATGCAAGGCGATAAGTGTGTGAGATATTTATTTTCACGACTTAGTTATACTTTTTATTGAGGAGTGGATTTTCCGTAGACAGATGGAAAGTACGAGTTTTTTTTGCACACATTAATGAATTTAGATGCAATCGGACCATCTTGAAGCTAATTTGAAAAACTCATACAACAAAAGTTTTATTTGATTAGGACATATGTAGCGTTTTTGAATTTCTCTTAAATGAAATAAAAATAAAAAAAAATAAAACAATTGTTATTTGAGTATCATTAGCAAGGTGTAGTTTTTTTGATTTCTTTTTTTTTTTTTGACTTACCTATGCAGTCAAAACAAGGCTCATTTAAAATATGGAGCTTTCCGCCATAATAAGGATATTTTTATTTTTTTTTTACGTAACGTTCTGTTACAAGATATAAGAAGTTATATGGAAGCATCTCGAAAATATTTCTCAAATTCAGATATAAGGAATCAACGTAGAAAAATAAAAATTCCTTACTAAAAACCTTACCCAGTTTCTAGTTATGGTGAAAGCTGCCAAATTATTTATATACTTTTGTTAATTTAAAGTATTTTTATTTTTAAACAGTCTTCGGTGAAACCATATACATATATCTTTATTACTTAAGAATAAAGTTTGTGTGGTCTAACAGACAAACTTCAGAAAATATGTGACTTTTTTTTTGAGTAGTTAAGGGTTAATACCGGATTTTAAGAGCAACACGAGCTAAGCAAAAGATAACAAACACTGTGGCTAATATAAAAAATAAAAAATCTCCATGCAATTGCAATTTCGAAACGGGTTGTCGACCCCCAAAATGCATTTATTTAAAAAAAAAATCTTCCCACAATAAAATCTAATTTTTAAACTTTGGTACTAAAATTTACATGTACATGTACATTGAGGTAGATAGGTATCCTACCAAAATCCACAATAAAATTCACATTTTGCGATAAATCCGATTATAAAATTGTATACGAATTTAAAAAATGTCAACAAAGGGGTGCACTATCTAAAAGACCTGCAGTGAATAATTTTTTGTGTTGATTCACTGGGGCGTATGAGTAACATACTTTTTGTAACAGAAGGTTAATAAATGTATTACAATTCTTGCGACACCCTCGAGGGCTTTTCCAGTCACTTACAATTTGGCGATCAATAAATAAAAAATTTGAAAACTTCACGTACTTTTATGTTGGTATGATACTGAGTGGGACTAGGTGGAAATTGCTGTTGTTGGTGTAGTCCAACTTTACCTTTGCTGAAGTGACAAAAACTCCCCGAATCTTTAATCAATGCTCCAAAACTACACTGGTTCGGGATATGGGGTCTACATATATCCAAGATAATGGAGATAAGCTTTTATTTTTTTTTTTTGTGATATGAAATGAATTCAAGCGGCTTTAAATTTCGAATTCAGATGGCGAAAAAAGGTTTTGTAAACGCGAAACGGTGGAGAGAATAACTGAAAAAGTAAAATTTAGTATGTGTTACTAGTAAAAATATTGTATGGCGGAAAGTCCTTCATGTCCGTTACCAGCTTTTAATTCAAAATTAAATCAACAACGAACTGCTTCTGATTAAAAATTAATTGGCTGTAACGGTCCAAAATTTGCCTTTATTTAAAGAATGTTTAGTAAAGTAAAACCTTACAGAATTCGCTGAGTTTATTTTTACACGTAGTCTGAAATCACTTCAGTTTTTGTCACTTCCATTATGCCCTACCTTTCATCCATTTTCTCGACGTCAGTATTCCAACCGGACCAAATTTTTTTGTCAACCAAAGGACGGTATAAAAGCTACACAACGGCAAAGCGTAAGCGTCCGTAAGCTTTGATTCTTTTAGACTTAAAGCACAATTATGTAGAAAACTCTCCTTCGAACTTTTAACTCTTAACCAATCTAGCCACTACAAAAATAAATATTAAGATTGCATAAAGTAAAGTTACTCATACGCCACGTATGTACAAACAGCAGTTCAAGTATATGCAACCAACTCGACCACTTATGCTTATGAACCATTGCATGTCCCATGCAACCGCCTTACACATAACTGTTTTTTCCCAACAATGCATTTTCTCGTAGCATAAAAATAATAATTGAGCTTTAACATGCAGCACAAAACCAAAGAGGCCAAACTTAACAACCATCAGGCAGACAATTTAATCAGATGTGGCAAACCTGGTATGCCAATTGGCTTCACTGTCCACCTAGAAAAAAAAACGATAATAAAGCTGTTGTTAAATCGCTACTTTGTTGGATATAGGAAATCAGAAAAGTAAATTAGGAAAACTATAATAACATAAAACAAACAAAACTCAAAATAAAATAACAAATATTATTTTATAGCAACCAAGCTATTGAAAGAAAATAAATTAAATTAAAAAATTTTATGTAATAAAATAAAACAAATAAAATTTAAATTTAAAAAAATTTAAAAATAATAATAATAACAAAAATAAAATGAAAAAAAACATTAAAATATAATATCAAAACAAAATAACAACTGAAAAATAAAACGAACAAATTTAATTCAATAAAGCTAAAAATATAAATAGAACAAAATGAAGACAAAAAATAAAAAAAATTAAAAAATATATAAAATAAAATAAAATAAAATAAAATAAAATAAAATAAAATAAAATAAAATAAAATAAAATAAAATAAAATAAAATAAAATAAAATAAAATAAAGTAAAATAAAACAAAATAAAATAAAATAAAATTAAATTAAATTAAATTACATTAAGTTAAATTAAATTAAATTAAATTAAGCAAAACTATTTAAAAATAACAAAACTAATAAAATAATAAAAACAAAACAGAATAAAATAAACTAAAATGAAAATAGAATAAAATAAACTAGAATGAAAATGGAAAAAAGTGGGAAAAACTAAAATAAATCTGCAATGAAATAATATTAAATTTAAAAATAAATTAAATTTAAAAAAATAATGTAAAGTAAATAAAGTAAAATAATAAAAGATGGTAGAATTTTGCAAATTAAAATTACAAAATGAAATTTATTGTAACAAAATTAAATTAACGTAAATTAAACTAAACGAAATTAAATTTGATTAAAGTTAATTAAAATTAGTTAAATTAATTAATTTAAATTAAATTAAATTAACCTAATATACATTAATTTAAATTAAAGCAAACAATGAAATTAAATAATGTTTAACTAAATACAATAAAAAATAAAAAACTATATATATAAAAATTAAATATGTATTTAAAGAAAATTCAATCAAATAACATAAATTAAAAAATTTAAGTAAGTTAAAAAAAATTAATAACAGCATAACTAAATTTAAAAATAAAAATCCCTGCAACGCAAGTAATCCCTCCTAAAACGGTTAACGAAATTAAAATCTCCTCCATTTTCATTACAAAATAACAATTTCGCATAAACTAACCCAACTAATTACAAATTAATTACTCAGCAGCTGCAAAATTCTGCAACATTTCCTTCAACCAAGCATCCATTTGCCAACATCTTCGTTGATTTATTGCCACAAATTGCTTGCAACAATAAGCCGCAAATCAATAACGGCAGTAAGCACACGCTTTCAATTAGTTAGTCAGAGCAAAATCCAAATTGAAAA
>NW_016180400.1:0-6778 GCF_001687245.7 Rhagoletis zephyria | reverse complement strand
GCCATCTGAAACTATTTAAAAAATAAATATTTTTCAAATAGGCACAATTCATTGATTTAATATTTGGTTTCAATAGATCAATAATTATGTGTTCTAAGGCTATGACAGTATTATAAATTGAGTGAATTAGCGGTAAGTAACTTTTTTTTGTATTTTTTACATTGTAACTAATTCAGTGATCTCCCGTACCAGTACGTTTGCATGCATTAATGTAAAAAGAAAAAAATTATTTGATCAAAATGATGGGTACCAGTGTTGCCAGAGAATTTTTGTTAAAAAATCTCCCAAGTGATGACAAAATCGTCAAAAACCCATAAAAAGATAACTGGAACTGGAAAAAGTCTCCTTTCTCTAGAAATATCTTTATTGAAGATTTTATAACAAAAAAAAAAATTCAATATCGTTTATTAAAATTTTATTAATCATATAAAACCATGACACATTTTATTAAAAACAAAATAATAAAAAATGTGTGAATTCACAACAGTTTTACTTGACTAGTTCACAAAACATACCATATGTTGTGTTGCCATATGAGCACAAATGGGAAAATTATATTTTCGCTTAAGTTTTAAGGCAATTTTCTAATTTAAATATTAGGAAATATTTCCTGCAGGAAATTTTGTTATCAGTTAGTTCATTGAATAATATGTATGTTATTTATCTAAATGCAATTAAATATATTGCTGTTATAACTTATAAGTAATGTGAAGTTTAGTAATTCGTAAAAGTTGTATTATATTTAATTTTTTCGTATAACAATTAGCTGCCAAAATTTTTTCCGGGCACTGTTTTTTGTTTTGATATTTTGTGTGTTGATGATTTTTCAGTACAAAGGATGATTTTCGAGAACCATTTTGACGATTTTATGTTCAACTACCTGGCAACACTAATTATAAGTACCATCCATTTAAGAGAATTTTTTAGTAAGAGCCTGTAAGCTATGTACACAAATTTCTACGGAACAGTGTTCGGAAGATGCATCAGACTATGCTGAGCATACTTTGAAATGATGTCAAAATAAAACTTATGAAAGTTTTATTACATGGCAGTTGAGAAGCGCATGTGCAAAAATTTCATTAATTACATAAAAGAATTTTTTGCACATGCAGCATGCATTTAGGCGCCCGGTGTTAGCAACCGCGCCCAAACACATTTAAATAGTAAGTATGTATTAGAAAAGAACATAAAAAACCAAGCATATATATGTAGCTCTAAAGATTCTTCTGTTCGCCCATCCATCAGTGCTAGGTATTCACCATTTTAATTCACGCAGGAATAAGAGATGCAAAACAAATTAAATAGAATTATAATCTGAATTAGTGTGGCGAATGCTAAATCTGACGAGATGACATAGTAGCTTCATTATTTCCTATGCTATTTAGCATCTGTCTTACGGGCAGTTGCGCCGCGGCCGGCGATTATTTTTAAACTTGGAGACGCCGCCGCCGAAAAGCCTATCGGCATAAACCTCTAACACATACATGCATATCTATCTACATATTCACATGCATAAATACATATGCCCCACTCTGCACTTTTAGCGCTTTTTTTTCAGCACAATTCTGATGCTGCATTTGGCCAACATTGCAAAAGGAGGCATAAACACCTGATGTCAGTGCCATAAAAGAATATAGGAATAAAGTATTTCAGCAATATGCAATTACGGCAACCTTGCTTTCGGAACCACTAATTCCCTGCCAAATGTGCCACATTAATTGCGAACATCATATAATTACGGTGACCATAAATATGAATTGGAAATGCAGAACAACTTTTCAAAAAATATACCTACATATCGTCACCTGAAATGNAAAATTATGTAATTCGAGAAATCCATCATTTAAATCAAAAAGTGAGTTTTGAATTTTTTATTAGTTTTGACTTTTGGCATTTCAACGATGATGTTTGTTACGCTTTTGCATTTCAGTTGACGATACAAGTATAGAAATTGGATTAATAATTTTAAATTTTTTTTATTTTTTCTTTGTTATTTGTATACTACGTATGTAAATACATATGTATGTATGTATGTAAGCTTTGAATATAAATCACATTTTCTTCATGGGTATTAACGTTTTTTTTAATGAATATTTCTAAAATTATAATGTGTACAACATATTATAATTACACTAGTTTACACGAGAAATTAACCTCTGTAAAACGGTATTGTCTAGGCAAACTTTGTTTCGTTGAACACGAAAAATACCCATTTCTTCAAAGAAGCGTTTTCGAGATATTCAGAAAAAACGTTATTCGTACGTATATATCTCTTTAATCGACTTAAACAACCTAAAGATCGAAAAGTATTGATGTTCCCTCTACAAAAATACGTATATAATTTGTGCAGAATATTTCTCATCCGATTTTCATTATCTTAGGCTCGAAATTTACTGTAATGATTTCACTTTTATATCGAATTTTAAAAATTATGTAAAATAGAATCAACTAAAAGTGTGAAATTTTCACAAATTATCGAAAATTTCACCTCACACATTTCACATTTTCGACTTTGGTCATTTGTAACAGTTTTCATTGAAATCGGCACAGGCTAAATGTTTTTCTAAGAGGCACATCGATACCTTTCGAACTGTTGGGCCATTACGTTGACTAATATTGACGAATAGCTCCGAAAAATACAAAAAAAAAACTCGTTTTGCGAAAAAATCTCGAAAATGCTTCTTTGAAAAGATAATTGCGTATTGTTAACGTTTTAAGCGAACCAAAATTAGCTTGGAAAACGTATCTTTCTTAGATTCAAGCGATAAATCAAAATTTTTAAAACAGTGTTACTGAGATTTTTGAAGCTGGTGTTCATTTTGTAGTCACCCATTGTACAAAATTTAGAACGCATTGACTTGTTGAAGCTTCAAAATCAGCCTCATCCTCATGTAGTTATCAATCAGTTATCGACATTGCTTACATATNACGAAAACCCACGCAGGACAGACCTTTGAATAACAGTACGATGCTGCAAAAAACAGAACGGATGGTCACCGTACATATAATACAACATTCTGCAACAACAACTGCGTATTCGCTAAGCCTTATGCTGTGGGCTAAGCCTACATCGCCTTCCACTGCCTTTGCCGGCTTGCCGCCGTTGACCTATTTCGCTTTGCATTTTATTATCAGTATTATGTCTCATGTAAATCTCGATTACAAAAACAAAAAAAAAAAAACAAAAAAAAAAGAGAAACAAAAACAAACACTTCAATACGGCGCGACTTTGACGGCAACTTAGTAATTGTATGTCATTTCTTACGCCGACTCTTCTTGTACACATACATACATCCATATGTATGTATATACACGAATCTTGTTACAGCTATTATCATTTTTATTGCCTCAAGACGTTGACTGTTGACTGATTCGTCGGCATGTTTCGAGTTTGATACTTCTGCGCTTAATTTTTGCATGACATGCAGAAGTGGCGCTAACCTGATTTTCATCAAAGCGAAATTTTTTTTAAATTTCTGTGTCAATTGCATGCATCTATCGACCGCGTGTGTTGTGTGTATGAGGCAGCAATTTTTTGTATCGATACTTGCATAATCTCTTACAGCTGGTTTAGTTGATAAATAAATTCATATGGAATCATCAATAGCATCTAAATTGAGCTACATAATTTTTGTTTATTTAATGATAAAATGCTAACTAATGATAGATATTGCAAAAGTTAAATAAGCAAAGTAATTAACGGCATTGAGATATTTAAATTCGCACAATTGCCTAATTGATGTCGAAATCATTGATTATGCTCTTAATATTTGCTACCATTTGTATGGTCGAGCTGTATGTACATACATAAAATAATAGCATCTAATCCATTATACTGCATTTTTAAGTACCTACAATGTCATTTTGCTTAATTGCCTTATATCGATAAACATATAAAATATACTTACATATCTGTGTTTATATGGAATAGTAGCTTATGTTGGGAAGCTAGCTTTAGTATAATGTGGCATTCCCTTTATTCTTTAAACGGGAAGGAATTTTTTGATGAGGCTTGATAATATGTGATGATGAGCACTCCTTATCCGATAACCGCTGTGTCCAATTCAATATATCAAACGTAGCGACCAAGATCTTTCCAACTACAAATGTGGTAAGAAATAACCGCACTAATGAAATGAAGATGGCGGAAAAGAACAAAATGTAAAGAGCTCCGTAACGGAGTACAGTCTATCTGAGCAGGTGTCAAGCTTAGAAAGACATTTTCAGCTGCTCATCATAGAGCCCCAAGATGCTTTAAAAAAAAGTATTTTGGCGCCTGGATTGAAACCTGGAAAAATTTTCTGGATCTTCTTCTAGGCGCACACTTAGGACAGAGGCGCGCGCACATATAAAGCGAAATCCCTCACTGCGGCCTTTTTTACCAGGCAAAGCGTTATCTCGTCTGTAGGGACTTCCAAACTTTATAAATCACCACGTTCGCATGGCATCGCTTCCATACACTTATAATAAATGTTAAATCGAATTTTAGTGCTGCTGTTTGCTATAATTAAGGAAATGCAATAGGGTTGTCCAAAAAAGTAATCCTGGCATTTTAATGCTCTCATCCCCTATGATTGTTCTATGTCGAAAAAATATAACCCAATTTTTTTTTTTTATTTGAAATCAAAAAATATTTAGTGGTCGCTTAAAGCGCTCAATGTTCTCCTTGTATTTTTAGTGAGAAAAAGATAATTTTCATACAAATGGTATAGAATGCTTAAAAGCGATGGAATCTATCAAGTGCAGTGATACGAGAATACTAGAAGATCTTCCAGCAGTCTTCAGGCGCCTCACTTGGTCTCAGTTTTCGTCTGCCTGATCTTTGCAGCGTTTTTAAGGCTCGACTTACAGCAATCAACCGAGCTGCAAGATGGCTGATCGATTCTTCTAGCAATTCGTATGCAGTAGCTATCTTTTCTGATAGTCAGGCAGCTATCAAAGCACTTAATTATGAGAAATCGTCGTCGTCAGTACTGCTCGAGCATTTCGGCATTTCGCTATCATCCTACAAACTCTGGCTGGATAATAATTTTATCTAAGGGGGCAAATGCAAGATGGTCTGCGAAACCGACGTGCATGACAGCTAGACATATTTGGCTTAGGTTGGATTAGCGTAGATTTAGCCCTCTGCTCCGTTTGAAGCGCCCACTGCTTCAGCATATAATTGAAGTTCTCACCGTGCTTTGCCCGATGGGGACTCACGCTAGCAAGTTGGGTATGCTGTCAAACGACTACGGTAGGTAGAAAGAGCGATAAGAGCCACACATTGAAGTTTTGCCCTTTCTTTTCACGGTGAAATATGTATATGTATGTGCATATGCATTATCTTCGTATCTGCGTTCGAACAGACCGATTTGAATTACAAACCCATGTTTTGCTTAGTTTCGAAAAAATTAGCATTTTCGTAGTGAAGATTGGTTTTTCAATTGATAACAAAAGACTTAAGAAACGAACTTGCGTTCATATAGATATTGATGCTTAACAAAGAAACTGTATACGCATTTATTTTGTGCGCCTCACCTTTTGTAAACCTTTGCATTACACTTCATCTCATTAATAATCTTTTCTCCTTAAAAACAGTTAAAATTTTTCGCGTGAACACTATCAAAGTTAGTATCAAAAAAAAAATAATTCACACTCCATTTTCATTTAAACCAGGCAAACGATTAAAGCTACGATCAGCGAACAAGCGCCGGCAGCGATAAAGAAGTGGCATTGACCCGGACGCCAAAGAGCAGCCATGACTCTACACAGTATAATTCACTAAATATTAATACTACTATACGTATGTATGTATGTATGTATGTATGTATGTATGTATGTATGCGCTTAGAGTGTACGAGATGTGCTTAACTGTGATTATCTGTGCGTAAGAATTTCGCATAAAAACAAAGGTAAGTATTTGATTTTAAGTACCGTCTCTCAGAAACGTTTGCGGTTGTTGTAGACTTTGCTGTTGTTGTCACTTTTGTTTGTTTTGTTTTTGTGGTTGTTAGCATCTTTGTAGCTGTTAGTTGTTAGTCAATGCCCTTTTCACTAGCGCACATGGGGTTTCCTCTATACAAGCACTTGGGTATACATTAAATAATTCCTGTAGGTAGCTACCCCGAAGGAAAAACTTGCAAACTGCTATTCACAAACAAAAAAAATGTTTAGTAACGCAAAAATAAGCTACAGGAAATCAGAACAAGATATCGAAGCTGGATCTCGCCGACTGGCAGTATGCACCTTTAACCGATGTTAGCTAGTAGAAGTACATATGTATCTTATAAAGTTGATGGGAAAAGGTAACTGTTGCCATATGGCCGTTGAATAAAGAGCTTTAAAAAGGCTTACAACCCAAAATATTATTATGAGGGTTGCCACCTGTTTGCAAATTTCAATTTAATTAAATTGATAAGATAAAAAAGTAAAGATTGCAACAAGAAATATGTTTGAGAAGGCTTACAGCTAAAAGTATTTTGTAAGAGGGTTGCCATCCATTTGAAAAATTTAATTTTACTTAACTACTAATAGCAGTTAAATATTACATTACCAGTATCAATCCAAAAAGGTTTAAGAAGCTAAATTTTCATGGTACGCTTGACGTGATCTTACCATATGACAATGTTATTAATCGGGAATTAAAGAAAAAAACACAAAAAGATACTTTAATATAGTTTTGTTTGGCCAACCCTTTAGCTATCGAATTTCCTATATGGCTTGTTAGTCTTTTTAATCATCTAATTTTGGTTCGCACGCACTTTCGCAAAAACAATAACTACATAAAGAAAATTCG
>NW_016180399.1:0-6779 GCF_001687245.7 Rhagoletis zephyria | reverse complement strand
CCTGCAAACTGCTGTCATAATAAAATACTTTGCGAGGTGTTGAAGTCGTAGGAATATCGGAGAGGTTTGCTTCCGTAGGGCTATTTTCCTTATTATTCGCACTTTCATCAGATATATTTGCATCAACAGTATCACTCGCAACGGCTATAAAAACTTAGCTACAGTATAATGCAAAACTTTATATAAATGCAAATTGTTACCTGCAGTGGCAACGGCAGTCTCACTCTGCTCAAGTAACATGCTGACAATTCTTTTGTTTTCCCTGTGCAGAGCTCTTTCCGCACGCTGGGAATCCCCCAGAATTTCTTCGTAAGTGCGGTACAAGGCTGTACTATGCAGTATGCAATACCGCGTCTGTTTGAGTGTCCCCTTAAATGGTAGGCACCGCATCACGTTTTAAACGACGAAGTTTTGCAAAACCTAAGGTATTTACAAAAACAATATTAGATGCAATTAATATGAAAATACACAATATGTTACCCATTTCGAACTGTGTATTATTTTCAATATCTTCACTAGTAAAGTGCTTCATGCACACATAGCTCGATTTGGAGTTTAATGCATCTCCTCGCCGGCTGAACTGCTTCCAGTTTTTCGCCAGATTTGCGTCCGTAGGAAACGAAAAAAAACTTATATCGCACGCTTTCCTTTTGTTTTCACTATTACACTTTGCCACGGCGCACTTCATTTTGCTTTGTAAAGTCTCAATAATTGTTTAAAACCACGCAGAAATATTAAAATTGTTATTTGGTTTTTTCGTGCAATCAACAATTGCACCAAGATGACGTCACGCACACAGCTGATTCTGTCAAAATCACAAAGAGCGGATTAGCGGTACCGCGATTGGCGCAATCTCTATTTCTCTCTCTATCGTGGGTCTGTGTGTATAATTTATTGTTAAACATAATATAGTTATTGTCTTTAAGGCAGAAATCTAATATCTCCTGGAATTTCTTCTTTGGAATATTGGTCTGGGCTTTGATTTGGTCCCATTTGTTTATAATGATTTTTGCAACTAACATTGTTGGTATATTGGTGAACAGAGAAACGACATCAAATGATACTAGAACATCTCCATCACACACATTTATTTCGGCTAACCTATCTTTTAGAGATTAGAGTCTGTAGAATCTCTCCAATAAATTTTGACAATTTGTAGCAGGGTACCATAACTGAAGAAGCAATAGGACGTAGAGAAACTTCGGGCTTATGTATTTTTGGCAATCCATAATTTCTAGGTGCTGCGCCTGCTGAGCAAGTGAGCTGTTCTTTTACTTTGAAGTTTATGTACTGGTTTTTGTATAGATCGTCTACTATTCTGTTGTTTTTCTTTTGTAGAGCATTTCTAGGGTCAGTTCTTGTTGTTCTGTAAGTGTTTTTGTCTTCAACAAGTTGGTGCATTTTTTCCATGTACTCATTTTTATACATTGCTATTGTTTTGTTTCCTTTGTCCGCATCCGTTATAATGATAGTGTTCTTGTGTAGTCTGACAAACGCTTTTGCTTTGTAAAATGCTGCTAGTATGAATTTCTCTGCTGAATTGTGCTTTATGTTGCGCCTGAATAGTGGAATTCTATTGCTTACTCTGTTTCTCGCTATTTCCTTTTCTTTTTCGTTCTCCAATGATAGTAGGAGCTGTTCCATTTCCGCTATTACGTGTATTGGTGAGAAGTTTGATTAAGTTGTTGGTAGAGTGAATTTCTTTCCAAGTGAGAGTATCCACTCCACTTCTTCGGGAAATTTAATCGCGGTTTTGTTTAAGAACCAGTTTTCGTTTGTTGCGATTCTCAATTTTCTCATTAGAGCCGCAACCTCGTGGCGGCTTTGCTGACCACGGCTGTTAGCGCAGCTGAATAAAAAATACGAATTTTTAATAGCACTACTTCGACTTAAATTTATTTAGCGTTTATTGTTCTTCAGANCTACTTCTACTTAACTTTATTTAGCGTTTATTGTTCTTCAGTGTAGTTTTTTACTATGTTAATTAGCAATTAACAAAACTAGCGGTTTTACAATTTTAGCAACTTACTAAGCGATCTTTAGCGCTTTAAAATATTTCGTGTATTTAGTGTGCCTCTTTGACATGTACACTACAAGTACAAGAATATAACGGATGTGAACAACAAAAGAATATGATAGCAAAAATGTCATTTTAAATAAGAGTAAACAAGAACTCAAAGAAAAAAATGATAATATCGTAATGTGTAAAGATGACCAGGTTGCTTCGACTGACGGCGGTAACAACGGCGTTCCTGCGCCGTTCATATATTCAATATATGCTGCATTCAGTGCTCCGCAGACACTTTCCTTCTTCCGCTCCTCGCGCCGAATAGAAAAATTGGCAAGGAATAAACAAATTTTCGTACAACACTATACAAATCCTCTAGTCATACAATAGGATCTTTTTAATTTTGACTGGTAAATCAATTTTGCTTAAGGCTGGTTTTCATTAGGTCAAAATCACTGACATCAAAAACTGCCTTCATCTGACAGCTGTTCATTTGGTGTCAAATGCGTTTACATTACATTTTAAAAACTGACCAAATGTCGATACCGCAGTGCATGTCAAAGACTGTCGTCAAATTTCGGTGTCAGTTGATTCACATTCCGTTTTCATTACTAATGTCAAATGTGATTTCAAATTTTTACAAAAAGTGTAGAACACCACCTTTTAGCTATAGACAAACCAAAAATGTAATTGGATAGAACTCTTCATGCTGATTTCAACCTTATTAAAATTATTTAGCGCAAGGAAAAAATTAAGAAGATATAGGAGGTTAAGTTACATTTTTCGATATTTTGAAATATCAATATCTTATAAACTATATAACCGATTAAAGAACTAATAATGTTAAAATAAAGATGATTAGTTTATATTTCTGTCGATGTACATAATTTTTCAGATTTTTTTTATTTTTAAGTCAAAAACACTAAAACAAAAAAATTTTAATTAATTTACCTTTTTTGAAGAAAATCGCATAATTAATGCTACAGAAATTTATATTATTTAGAAAGCACAAGTTATTACCTTATATAGAAAGGTTTGTTATAGGGAAAAATTTAGCGCAAGTAGTGGTAAAAATCGAAATTGTATACATTTTTTTTAAACAGCGTTTACCAAAAAATCGTTTTAAAATTGGTTATAGTAAATACGTCGTAAAAAAACTATTAAAATTATCTTTGAATTGGCATCAATACTTTTCTAGTTTCAGTAAATTACCTTTTTTGAAGAAAATCGCATAATTAAGCTACAGAAATTTATATTATTTAGAAAGCAGAAGTTATTACCTTATATAGAAAGGTTTGTTATAGGGAAAAATTTAGCTAAAGTAGTGGTAAAAATCGAAATTGTATATATTTTTTTTAAACAGCGTTTACCAAAAAGTATATATAGCAGAAGTTATTACCTTATATAGAAAGGTTTGTTATAGGGAAAAATTTAGCGAAAGTAGTGGTAAAAATCGAAATTGTATATATTTTTTTTAAACAGCGTTTACCAAAAATTCGTTTTAATAATGGTTATAGTAAATACGTCGTAAAAAAACTATTAAAATTATCTTTGAATTGGCATCAATACTTTGGATGTCATTTTATATGACCGTGCGTGGAGATATATGACAACAAACGCAAATGACAACAGATGAGAACCCGTTTTCATTATTTTGACAACATTTGACGTCAAATATGACCTAATGAAAACCAGGCTTTAATGTAAAGACTCGGTATCGGGCATGAACCAATTAGAACAGATCTGACCGGTTGAGAAGCAGCCATTTGTAATAGCAATTGAGAAAAAAGTGTGTGACGTTCGTAATTTTAAGTTTGCTATTTCTGTTTTGCTCTTTCTTTATGTGTATTTTGTCGGTGGTTTATTTCAGTGATTTTTAAGTGATTTTTTGTGCAAATGTAATTAAAATGAAGTGCGCGGTGATTGGATGCAAAAACACGTACAAAAATAATAAATTGGTTAGCACAAACAAGTGCACAACATTGCTTGAATTTTTTCTTTATGCTTCGTCTTCATATTCTTTGTTTACTTTTCACAGAAAATAACATGGCGCCGAAATTACAAACGTCAGCCAGAAAATTACTTTTTTCTTTTGCTTCATCTTGTCAGATCTTGTGTAGTTGGATCATGGGTATCGGGTAAGAAAAGGAGTATTGGGTACCGAAATCTTTTTAATGTATTGGGTACCGAGTATTTGGTACCGATAATCCTGCATATCACTAATGTCTGGCAATCTAGACGAGCAAAACTATCGATAGTCAGACTATCGATAATATTCGATACTATTTTCCAAACCATAGATATATTGTCGATAGTTTCGTATTTATATGATTTTCGCTCAATTTCGGTTTAAAGATTTCCTAAAAAATATATTCGGAGACGTTTCGATACCCTTGTAAAATACTGGACATGTTTTTTTAATTGTTTAACCGTTAAGTTAGAAGTAAAGTTGTTGAAAATTTGAATTGAATTGAAATTGAAAAATATGGGCGTTCTGAAATTTTATATTTGTAATTTTAGATATCATTAGTCATATATAAGGAACTCAGCAAGTAAATTAATTTAAGGACAAGAAACCATTTTTTAATCTGTATAGTAATAATTTTTATTAACCTTTTATTAAATAGTAAATAGAGGTGAGTAGATAACGTTAAATGTGTAGTAGAAGCAGTGGTAGTGGCAGTGACAGTCACTGCCGCAGCAAACACAATACGGCGTTGTCAGCGACTGCTTTTTTTGACATTCCCTTTTGTTTGTATACATTTTTGTTGTTGCCCTTTAGGCTTCAGTGACATCAACAGAAGTTCACTGCGTTTCATTTATGTCAAATTCAACATGCGAAGTTTTCTGCGAAGAAGGCAGTAGCAGTGAATTTAGAATTTGGGCTAAACTGAGCAGTACTGCTAGCTGCCACTGCTATATTGTGAGTCGCTTCATTGGACACCACACTTTCTAAAAAACAGCTGATGGGAGAAACTTCGTGAGAGTGCACCACACATTGAACAAAATTACTTTTTTTGGGGGGCCGTTCCCACGACAGTCGAGTCTGCGTAACCGGAACGACCCAGATTGGCTGAGATTTCCATTACGGAACCAATTGGTATTCCGTGCAAAGTATAGTGATTTTTTTTGTGAAACTCGGTGGGGATACTAATGGAATTCGCCTTTAACTATATTTACCACTTTCACAATGTTGCTAATAGTACTTAAGTTATTTGTTGTTAAAATATCTCGCCTGCTATCACCACATTTTATTATAACTCCACACCTATCACTTTTATTTACACAAATATATTATCCTTAAAAGGCTCGCATGCGTTTGTAATACCTTAATATACAATTATAAATTAATTAGTTAAGTAGAACGCGTTTATAAATGTCTTCACAAACGTTTGCACATTTCACAAATAAGCAGAAATAACAATGGCTGACAGTAACACAAAATGTATGCTACCATACGTTAAAAAAAATACACCACAAATAAGTGCGTATAATTAGGGGTATAAGTGTACAATACGTACATTGCTCTTATTAAAAATAATAATAGGTATTAGGATCGATAGGGGTCTTACTCCTGTTTATTTTTTTTCGGGGGGAAATAATATTTACTGGTGTTATTGTAGTTCAAAGTACACGAATGTAGAAAACGTGCATCGATAATTTGATAAATAATGAAAATTTTTAATAAAAAATCGCGCGATTTTGTATTAAAAATTTTCGCCTGCGGCGCTTTTTTCATAAAAATCAATACTTCGATAAATAATAAAAATTGTTAATAAAAAATCGGGCGGTTTTATTAAAAATTTTCGCCTGTGCCGCTTTTCCCATAAAAATCAATACTTCGATAAATAACTAAGTTAACATTTTTATTACAAAATCTCTCGATTTTAGACTGAATCACTTTTTTTGATCAATACATCGATAATTAATTAAAAAAAAAAAGTTAATTACAATGCCCGTTTTTATTGTTTCTCGTTTTCAGTGCTTTTTTTGGGCATTTTTTGTTGTGTGGCAGCACCGAAATTGTAGTACAATTGGTTTACCAAGCAAAAAGTGAGGTTGAAGTTGACATTTTTTGCAACTTAAAATTCAATTTTCATAAAAACTATAAGCCTCCGGAGGGTGGGGTTTTCAGAATTACAATCACAAAAAGCCACTCTAAACCCCCTCATTTTTATTTTTTTTAAAAGCCGGGTTGTAAGCAAGATGTTATAAGCAAATGTTGCGTTTGGTGATTTTGTTATGCAGCGTTCATGCTGACATTTAGCAATTTCGAACATTGGTTTTTCGAAGAGCGTTTACGGTGCCGCATTTAGTAAATGTACATTTACGCGAGTTCGAAAACCGGTATACATACATACATATCGTCGTTTAGGGCCATTTTCACCATCTCTGGTTAACACTAATCCGCAGTTAAACATCGTTACCGACGGTACTGACTCCATTCATTTAACATTGGGTCGGTAACGTCGGTAACAATGTTTAACTGGGGGTTAGTATTAACCAGAGATGGTGAAAACGGCCCTTAAAGTACAAAACCGCGTACCGCCATTCTGCAAATCCGCGTAACTGACATTGGCTGCCAAAAATTGGATTTGCTCACACAAGCTCTTNGAACCAATTTGAAATATGAGTGTTTTTACGCTCTAGAAAATAATTTCTATAACTTCACATACGCGGTTTTGCATTTTGCTGATACGCGGTTTTGCGTTTTGTTGACAAGCGGTTTTGCACTTTAAACGACGATATGTATGTTTTGGCATAATAAAAC
>NW_016180398.1:1716-6787 GCF_001687245.7 Rhagoletis zephyria | reverse complement strand
CTAACGAGCGAGCGAGGGGCCAAAATGAGGCAAATCCGAACCCTGCTGGCATTGTAATAGTCATGTACCTACATATTTGTAGATACATATTTACATGCTAAATATCCCCCTCAGCACTTAATGACAATGCTGTAGTACAAGTGCGAAACTTTT
Source organism: Rhagoletis zephyria (assembly GCF_001687245.7). Classification (NCBI taxonomy): domain Eukaryota; kingdom Metazoa; phylum Arthropoda; class Insecta; order Diptera; family Tephritidae; genus Rhagoletis; species Rhagoletis zephyria. The sequence continues at coordinate 6,634 of NW_016180398.1, read as the reverse complement.
CCTGCTGCTGCTACTGCTGCGACATACATTACTGTGCTGCAACGCACACATACATATATGCATAGCTTATTGCTGTTGTTTTGTTGGTTTGCCCCGGTCAAACACAGACCGTTTGACTGTTGCGGTAATGCAATAAACGCGAAGTACTCAGCCGAAATATCATGGCAGCGGATTATACGGCTAAAGTGATTGTGTCCTTGTTGGGGAAATGCATTTGTTGTAAAGTATTGTTGGCTCTAGACTAAGCAGCAACGCTAGATTATTGCATGTTAGCAGTTGTAAATAAAAGGAAATCAGATTTCCAAATATAGTCACACATTAGTAGATGGACACATACATATATGTATATGTACATGTGTATGTGTACATTTGTACGGGTATGCATTTACTCACAGGGATAGTAGGTAAGCACCTTATGAGTTGGCATCATGACCATTGTCACCTATTAGGAAAGCACAAAATGAAAATCTCCGACGACGCCGTACGTTGTTAGTCGCAAGTAACCTATCGACGAAGTTATTTCGGAGCGACTTCTCTACATTCCACATAACTTAATTGGTAAAGCGGCTCAGAAGTTTGTCTGATACCAAATGTATATTACAAATTCCTATTTCCAAAAGACAGCGATGCTTTCGTTAAAATGAGTAAAACTCGCCAGTGAAGTGGTAAGGACTGCCGTCAAGCGTAAGTTGCTGGTAAGGCATTATTACGTCGTCCTATTTCCTATTAGGTAGGTACAAATGTACATACATACATACATATCTGTGTAGTATGTGTACTTGATTATGCAGTGCAAGGGATCTACCACTAAATTTGCATACAGATTGCTCGATGTGCAGATAGTATAAGCTTAGTATTTCCTACCATTTTAATTATTCTGCATGCTGGGCTGATGGTCTTGTGCAAACACTCTTACATCTTCTCGGAAATATCACTTTTGTTGCTGAAACAGTGCCTTTCAGAATGGTATCAGTACTGTGCGCGTTGCAATAAGCGCGTTCTGGGTTGAAAGTCAATAAAGAGTTGCTGAGAGAACGACGCAAATCCGCTTTTGACGTGCTTTATTAAAGACTGTGCTTTTACTAAGTTAACATAATGGCTTTAAATTTAAATCTACTTATTTTTTCGCACCCAAGCGCACTTGTGCGTAAAACATATATTGATGCAATTTTGGTTCTTTGTTGCGATTGATACAAGGTAGTTCTTATTGAAAATGGACAAAATCGTACACGAACCACGCCCACCTCGTTGTCAGTAAGAAAAAGCTGCCATTTGTTGAAATCAGTTGTTCTAACAGAAATCTTAGATTAGAAGACTGGGCCTTACATATCGAGCGCCATTTTTTTTTCGAAATTTTTGTTTTGATGTAGTAATGCTGCTCGAGCATCTGGATGCATTTCTGCGACAAAAAAAAATTTGAAAAAATTTTTCTTACGTGTTTTTGTCGGTTAAGGCTCGATTTACAAGTAAGTTTAAAAATGTTTTGATTGCGAACCTTAATTGTGCAAAATTGGGACAATGTATTTTGCGCGTGGATTCTGCGCCAATAAAACTGCTCGTCTTTGTAGGTTAGGTTAGGTTAGGTTAGGAAGGCGCGTACGATTGACTCATACGTCCATAAATAAATATAGAAGAGCGCCGCATATTTCGGCACCACAGTTGTAATGATTACTTGTCCTCCTAATACCCTCTGTATTATTACAAACCTGCCTCGTAAAGCTCAAACAGACGGCAGCGTTAATCCGGATTAACTCGGAATTAATCCGGATTAACTGCATTTAAGTCCGAGTTAATCCGGATTAACGCTGCCGTCTGTTTGAGCTTTTATATACCTTCATACAATGTACACCGCATCAGTGCCTGCCGTTCACAATGAGTCTGAAGACGCGAGTATTATAGAAGGTTCTACTTACAGAGTAGTGCGCTAACCCGTTAGCCGTAAAAAAAAAATGTCTGTTAAAGATATATTTATATTCTTAATTTAAAATTAGTTGAACAGCTGCTTGGAAACTCTTTCTTATACTGAATTTAAGCTGCGTGGATCATTGTCGCTCTACGAGATACTGCACTTCAACTAAAAATTTTTCATTTATTCATTTTACGCTGCTTAGCAAACTAATTGGCGATTTACCACTAACCACAAACAGATTCATTTCATATGCTGCAGCATATACATATGTCATCTAATTTTCCATTGCAGCTTCATACATACATACATACATACTATAGTAAAAGCAGCATTTTCTTCCTGATTAGGAAGACGAGGGGAAAAAGAAGTAGTAAAAAGTCATAAAACAAAAAGTGAAATCGGGCGGTCGTGAAAAAAGGGATGCATGTCATTGAAAAACTATGTGCAAGAAAAACTTGAAACAGTGAAGTGTGGTAGTAACTATGTATCGCTTTCACTTCCTGCTCCATATCCAACTAATTACCGCAATATTGAAAACATTTCCTGCCCAGCCGCAACGTTTCCGTTTCCCTTTTCAATTCAATTGCTGCCTCGAAACCAAGAAATGGCAAATCGAGATAAAAGTTAATTGTCCTTTGTGGTTGCTTGCTTTAATTTGCTTTTCCTATGGCTAATTTAGCACTTAGATTAATTAATTCAATGCGGGTGCACAGAGAAAAATATGACCTAAGAAAACATTGTTTCCAGATGAAGGGGTTACGAGAGAAGAATAAAAAAGGAGTTTCCGTTAGTTTCCTTATTATTTGCCTTTAGAAACATTCGTCGATTTTGCTAATAGAAATATCTCTTTGCCTATCTATTTATCTGGCGATCTTGGACAGGGACAGAGCAAGTGTTCGACGATTTTGATTTCCTCTTTGTCTCGGCAGCTTCGTCAGAAGTTGTTTGTTGCAAACCTGATTCTTTCTGCATGTATTCGAATAAGGAAGGGAACCAGTGATGATTCCAACAACCATCCTGAGCTGTGATTATCAAGGAGATTAGGGGCGCTGAACCTAATATTGTCGAGTCTGAGGTGTACTACCCCTTTTTTGGCACCCGCTTCGTGGAGCAGCTTCATTGTTTGACTAAATGATGACTTCTTTTAGACTAAAATTAACCCTTTTCCTCTTTGTAATCGATCTTGGAAGACATCTGTGGGGTTTCGTGTAGTCTGAAGGCTTAAACTTCGTTGGACAGATGTCTAGTATTTTCGAGTGGCTCTCTATTTTATACAGAGCGTTTCGTCTGACTGCTTGGCACAAGTTGTAGGTTGCCGGAAAGATCCACAGGAAAGAGTTTAAGCACAATGCCGATGGCCTAGGTTGGGATGGAGAGTGACACTCCCGCTATGAGCATACAATTTACTATTTGTACTAGTCCGAGGTTTTCCCTAATGGTAGATTGCTTTAAGGCCTCCCAACAGAAAAACGCCCTATATAATGGGACGAGCTACCGCCATATTCTTCCAGTGTACTATGTGGTATAAGGTCCCAGTTTTTTTTAATGGATATCCCGCATTACGTTTCCAGACCCAGGTGTGAGTGTAGGAAGTTGAAATTGGGGAACTTTTTTTCATGCGTGAAGAGAACCAGGACTACCTTGGCAGTATTGGCATTTAGTCCAATCTCATCATGGAACATTTTTCAAAACTTTGCTTGAAATTTAAAAGTGCACTGCAGTTAAGGCAAGCTTTTCAACATAGCCAATGATTTGACAGCCCATGCACCGTAAGCGCATTACCAGACTGCTTATTGTTAAGTTTCATGGGAGAGAGGAGAGAACTTGAGGCGCTCTTTTGTTAAAGTGTCTACTGGCAGGCACACTCCGCGCATGCAGTCCTAGTAATGGAAAGAAGTCCGATAAATTCTACTATGGGTATTGAAAGGCCATTGCTAGTGAATGGAAATCTTCAAAAGCCTCTCTATATCAAGAAAAATGGCTAAGGCTATTGCCTAAGGGGCAAGGGCTTTTTCTATAGTGGTGAAAATTTAATGAAATCGCGCATTCATTTTTGGTTGTGTAGCAAAGTGCGTAGAAAGAGTAATGAACAACTCATGTCTCCATACTTATTATTTATTTATTCGAACATAGTGTGCGTGGGACTGCAACATCTCGCTGGTCTTATCTTTTCATGTTTTGAAGCAACTAGTAAGCAGCATGGTTAGTTGATGAAGACCTACAAAAACCCATTTTGCATAATTTTACTGTGAAACGAACGCTGAGTAGGCTTTGTAAACCAGTGGTAGAATCTAACTTTCCCGTTTCTGCTGGCACTCTTTTTGTAAACCTTCTTCTACCTACATACATACATACATACGTACATTCATATATTTATATTCGCTGTAAATAACTTTAGCATGCTTTATTTGTTGATGCTTGTTAGTGTTGTCGGTCACACGCACTTTCGACCTTAAACGCCGCTGGCTATTGCGATTTTATGCTAAATAATATTCCTTGATTTTCAATGCCTGCCGATGCCTTTTGTAAATTGCTGCCGCGAGCGCGTAAAAGTTTTGCACTCTTGGAAAACGGGAAATAAGGCTGATTATGCACCCTGTATATAACAGCAAAAGTGTAGAATGAAAGATCTGAAATATGTAAATTTGTTATATTCAATATATATATATAAAAAATTTCAACTGAACTTTGGGTTTTCTGTGCAAATTTATACACTTTTCCCTTCCATAGTGTTTTTAGAAATATATTTTATAACCAGCGAATATTTACGTAAAACTAGCAGACGTTTAGACTTGTGCGCTAAGTACTCGTACATATTTACTTAAGTACATACCAGACATCTGCAGCGGGTGCATGATTTTCGTGTATACTCGATCATCTAACAAAACCCGTTTTGCATCGTTCTCTGTATACGAGCAGAAGTATTGTTCGTTATCGACTGAGCTCAAGACGAACATGTTGGCCACAACACCCGATTGCTTTTCATACATACTTGATTGGGTTCGGGTG
>NW_016180398.1:0-1706 GCF_001687245.7 Rhagoletis zephyria | reverse complement strand
TCAACAACATTTTCGTATGCTTTGTGGGAACATATTGGCGCCAGTTACCTTCAGCGTAAATTTCTTTGTTGTCCTGCATTTTATCGCAATGTTCGGGTGTCCGTTTCATTGTTACACAAATTTTCGGGTTAGCTGCGGGTGTCCGAGTGTGGTGTTCGCTTGTGCTCAATTTATAGCGAGGGTGATCGAACAGACTCGTTCGTAACCAAAGCAGCTGTCGGGTATGCATCTCGATCGAACACATAGTAGCCGAGTGTGGCGTTCGCTTGTGCTTGATTTTTAGTGAGTGTGATCAAAAAGGCTCGATCATACTCAAAGCTGTTCTCTGGTACATACACACACTGGCAGTCAAAACTGGTTGAATGGTGTTTTGTTTTTAATATTTACATTGTTTTCCAATAAAAAATTTCTGTAATTTTTTCATACATAGAAATGTGGTTTATGCTTGAGCCTTACATTATACAGAAATATTGAAGAAATTTTCATCAAAATCTTGAGCTTTTTAATCAGAGCTTTTTTAAATTTTTTTTTGGTAAGCAGCTACAAGGCTTATGTAAAACAACGACTAAAAAATGGTGTTTTGCAACTTTTTTTTTTCATATAAACATGGGTTTCTTGTGGCAGAAAATGCCCTTTACCGTTGGCGGACAAAATCTACACCAGTTTTTATAAATTGCTTTTGTATATAAAAAAAAAAAAAAAAAAAGTTTTAGTCTTGGAAAACATTGTAAATATTAAAAACAAAGTACGATTCATCCAGTTTTTGATTGCCAGTGTATATCTGTTACCGCATAACTTTGGAACACGTTAACCGATTTCTATAATTTTTTATAAAGGAGAGGTGGTTCATCCGGGGTGGTCTCATACTAGCTTGGTTTAGATCCGATCATTGGATCTGAATAAATCAACGGTAATTTGAAATTTTTATATGAGAATTGAAGTCGGTTTTATTTTTTGCTTAAAAATTACTTGTCTGTTATATTACGTTTGATCAACCGATTTGATGCTTGTACATGGCGTATGAGTAACAACTTTTCTGCTCATATATCATATGTTTGGCGTAGAACAATATAAAATTACGCTTAAAATTTTTTATTGGAAAATTTATTGGTGCTGGAACACTGGTTGTCGGTTTAAATATTTAAAGAATTTTTTCGTCCACAACCTATTATTTTAGCTTTTCGATGGGGACAGGTTAATTGACGCAGCTAATTTTCTTGGCACACTGATTAGTAGATTACTCATGACATTTTGCAGAATTCGATTAGTATTTTTTTCCAGGGCTATTCGACTTTTTTGGTGCGAATATGCCAGATTGACTAGACTATCTAGAAAAATTATGGCATTTAATTAAAATCCAATTCATCCTGGTGATAAGTTTAGAAAAATGTGCTTAGAAACTACAACAATTTAAATATAAATTAATGAAAAGCTTAAGGATTGCAAGAATGTAAATTAATATCTTCCAATTTTGTTGGACCAATCACTCGTCAAACACTCCCTTGCACAAAATAATAAACCCACACTTCGCTCATTGCATAAGAAAACAATAAAATATGCAGGAAGTAACTGAGTTATTTTCTCATGATAAATATTTCATAATGAATTCAACTAAAACTTAATCTTAGAGCCTTGCTTTCCTGTTTTCCGGTTTTTCTTCCTCTTTTCTACGAACTTTTTTCTGCGTCGTATTTGCTGTTATTGAT
>NW_016180397.1:3070-6779 GCF_001687245.7 Rhagoletis zephyria | reverse complement strand
ACATAGCCCCCATACCTTAAGGTAAGACGTATTCTACGTCAAAAAGTACCATCCATATTTTCATCTCACTTATTCACTAAAACAATTTATTTTAATATTGCCAAAGAATACCTAGAAGTGACACTTTTATTTGGTTATTTCCCATCTGTGCTTTTACTCCTTACACTCCTCTTTTTCTGTCTCCATTTTCGAATTTTTTCAAAGTGAATGCTTTTGGTATTGAAAGGTAAACCGAAATTGCCAAAGATACCTCAGCAACCGGTGTTCCCAGAAATGCAAAATAAAAGCAAATTAAATTATTGCAAAATCAAAGTTGAACATGACAGAGAAATTCCTTGCACACAACTACAATGAACCAGAAGCTACAATGCAGCTATCCACTCTCCAAAAAAAAAAAATACTAAAAGGACAAAAGCAAAAACTTAATTCACCTAAGCAACGACAAGTTGTTTGTTTGCATATTTCTTTAAAGTCCTTGAATATGACTATGTAGTGTTTTGTAGAGTCGTTTCCGGCATCTAAGGATTTGCACAAGCACTGTCACCTTCCTTCGTTATATGCCTGCACATCGCTCATACGCATTGTCACTGGCTGTTGATTTACTAAATACTTTCCTCTGTTCGGAGTCTTGATTTTCTTAAATCAATTTAAATTTTTTTTTTAATTTTTTCAGATTTCTTTTCTTTTCCTTTGTGTTGTGTATACACGTGTCCAGTTTTTTATTTGTTTACAGCTCGACCAGTAACTTTCATGTTTTCTACTTAATATTGTTGTTGCTTTTATTTGTTTTTTTTTTTTATGACAGTAGCTTCTTGCTTTGTCTACACACGTAAGATACTTTACGGCTGCGAAAAGTGGCTAGACAAATGTTTTGTTTACTTTGCTTTACTTCTTGAAATTTAATTTTGCTCTAAATTTGGTTTTATTATTTTTCGTTTTTAATTTGCATTGTTTGGAATATTTTAGATGTATTTCAATAGAAGCTACATGATAGTGTAGAAACATTTTTAATCCCACATGAAAACCACCCACAATATTGTTGCAGAATATCAAAAGTCGCTGTTACGGTAATCATCTCCGATCAAAATTAAAAGCGAGCTGCTTACCTTAAAAATCTAGCTATTTTGTAGTCAGCAATTCAAACCCTGGTCATAGTTATCAAACACGATAGATATATGTATTGCTAAATACATATCGTTTGGGGATATTAATTTTTTCGCTTTTTACGATCCCCTGATTTTTCGGATGACGTTATCGCAATCCCTGGATCACGGGGTTAGTACCGGGATTTAGATATTTATTACTTTTCAACAACTTAAATCGAAAAAATTGCTTCTATCTCTCCTACCATAAAATTAATAATTTATTTAAAGTGGCATTTTTATTTTCTCTCTCTGACGTTAGGATTTATTTTCAAGAACTTTGTAATTTCAAATATATGATTAATTAAAAAAAAATATTTAAAAAAATGTAATGCAATGCATAGTAAAAATATAGGTACCAAATGAAAGAGGAAATTTCTTTAGAATTAGGAAAATAAAATTTTTTGAGTTCACAAGGACGAATAAGTAATTTTTTAAGCTGATAAAGTTAGGAGGATGAAATTCGAGGTTGTTATCGAGTTTATATAAGTCCTTAACATATACTTTTTTCAAAAGCAAATATTGCGAAATTTCAAGGATATAATTTTAAAAGGATATTTTCAATACTTTCCAATCCTTATGCACCAACAAATTGAATATGATTAAATTCTACAGAATTTCCTCTTTGATCTGATATCCATACTTCTTTTCTAAGCACATCTCACTTAATTTTTTAAATCATTTTTTAAATACTGACGTCGCGGTTTCACGAATATACTGATTTTTACAACGGTTTATCAACTTGCAATGTTGTGCGTCCAGAAACTTTCAATGTANAGCTCCTTTAAAAAAGCATAGTGAATAGGGCGAGGTAGATGACATCTAGATGTCGCCCTTGTAATACGTTTGCTACACCGGAAATAGACGAGACGCCATTCTTTAAATAAAATTAATTGGTGCTCGTTTGTATGTACATACATATGTAAATGCATGTGTGTGCACCTTTCTATTAATATCGTTGAATTATTTTAATATCTATTGCAAAATTTTATTCAGACCGGACTAAAAAGTAGAAAATAAATAATATAAAAAAAACCTTTTAATACACAACGCTTTTATAAATGGACTAAAAAGTAGAAAGTAATACTTCTCAGTCCCATAGAATTTGTTTTGATAACTTTTGATTTTGAAATTTTAGCAAAAGTCATTATAAACAATCTATGAAATTGAAAATGAAAAACGTGGAGCGCATGCGATACAAAGCATTCGATTTAATTGACAATAGTCAAACTACATAACGTAGACCTAAAATTTCTACAGCGAAAGTAGAACTTTGAAATCGATTTTAAGCGGTCGTTATTCATATACCCACATACATACATTCATATATTACTTTTCATATCAATTCAAGTGTATTACATGCGCCCCACGCTTTTCATTTTCAATTTCATAAATTGTTTATAATGACTTTTGCTAAAATTTCAAAATCAAAAGTTATCAAAACAAATTCTATGGGACTGAGAAATATTACTTTCTACTTTTTAGTCCATTTATAAAAGCGTTGTATATTAAACAGTTAAAAATTTACAGTAAAAGTAAAATTTACTACCGCTAAGCTAGACATTTATAAAAAAATAGATTAAAATAATTCAACGATATTAATAGAAAGGTGCACACACATGCATTTACATATGTATGTACATACAAACGAGCACCAATTAATTTTATTTAAAGAATGGCGTCTCGTCTATTTCCGGTGTAGCAAACGTATTACAAGGGCGACATCTAGATGTCATCTACCTCGCCCTATTNTTAAGTAAACTAGCATCCTTAAATTTCGAAATATTGAAATTTAAAGTATTTCTGAAATTTACCGTTAAATGAAAAGAGGCCTTAATTTTACCCCCCGATTTCAAGAATTTTCAACGATTTGCTTTTATGTGGCAAGCACAATAACCACACCGAGTTTGGTACAAATTGCTAGAACGGTTAACGAGATACATATATGTGAGCATAATTGCGCGGTGCCACGCCCATTTCCCAAAATTTTATCAGAAAGGTATTTCCTGGTAAAGAATTGTTGCAACCATCAATTTTGAATAAATTAGCTTTAATATTTACTGATTTATCGAGGATTTCGTATTTCTCGAAATTACCGTTATATGGGATGTGGGCGTGGTTATTGTCCGATTTTAAAAATTTTCGGCCAGTTGGTATGCTGTACCAGGACCAACAACTGTGGAAGAAATTGGTGTAGCGGTTACCAAGATATACACATGTAACCATAAGTGGGCGTGGCTACGCCCATTTTCCAAAAATTTATAATATTCTTATTTTTCGTCTAAAAATTATTGTAAATATCAATTTTGAGTGAATAATCTTCAGTAGTTACTAAAATATCGCAGTTTTCGTATTTCTGAAAATTACCGTTATATGGGAAGTAGGCGTGGTTATTGAGCGATTTTAAAAATTTTCGGCCATTTGGTATGTTATGCGAAGGCCAACAACTGTGCCAAGTTTGGAAGAAATTGGTGTAGCGGTTACCAAGATATACACATGTAACCATAAGTGGGCGTGGCTACGCCCATTTTCAAAAATGTTTTAATATTCTTATTTTTCGTTTAAAA
>NW_016180397.1:0-2893 GCF_001687245.7 Rhagoletis zephyria | reverse complement strand
AAAATTACCGTTATATGGGAGGTAGGCGTGGTTATTGTCCGATTTCGCCCATTTTCAATACCATCCGTCCTACGCCCAAAAGAAATGCATGTACCAAGTTTTGTTAAGATATCTCAATTTTAGCTCGAGTTATCGTGTGCACAGACGGACGGACAGACAGTCACCGCTTAATCGATTTCTCTTTTCATTCTGATCATTTATGTATACATTTGTCTATATCTATCTCGATTCGTTTTGCCTGTTACAAACAACCGTTATGTGAACAAAGTTATAATACCCTTGTGCACAAGTGCGCTCGGGTATAAAAAAAAATGGATGTCAAATGGTTCGTTTCTGTGAGGAGATGGTTCGAAGCTATATTTTAAAGAAGGTCGTCTAGGTGTGAAAAGCCAAATTTAATCAAAATATATACGAGGGTGTCAAACCGCTCGTTCCGGCAATAAAGACGTTTGTATTCTGAAAGGGATTGCCACCTATTTAAAAATTCGAATTTAGTTAAACTATATACAAGTTATGTATAGGAAATATTCGAAAATGGGTATCAAATGGTTCGCCCGATTAGAGGAAGGTTCACAGATATAGGTCGGAGAGGGCTGCCACCTGTTTGAAAAGTGGAATTTTATTAAATTATGCACAAGTTATATGAAATAAAAAAAATATGGGTGTCAACCGAAAGAGTGTTAAGAAATATTTAGTTTGAATTTAGTTGGAACACATCAGTTCCAAGCAGTTCAATAGAGTTAAGGATGTTTAAGTCTTCTAGAGAATTCTGGTATATATGTCCACAATCAGAGGACCCGCATTATTCCTTGATTTGAAGATCTTCGATAATTTAGAAAGCTTTAAACTGGGCCTACTTACAAATGTTCAGCATTGAAACACACACAATACATACCCACGTAAGCAGTACAATGTTTACTCCATTAATATTTAGTTTAAGGGAAAGATAATATTAAAAAAAAGAATACCTTGCTTCTAATTAAATACTCAATCAATTTGTATTGTAACCGCCAGCTAGGCAGTCACAGCAAACTCAATCGTCATGTGGACAAAACCCCTTCAACGCCGAATGAACGAACCAAATCTGAAAAGGCGAGCAAAATGAACTAGGTACCTATTTGTTTGTTATCCCCCCTCGGCAATGCGGCAATCAGTCGAGAGCGTGTGAACGTATGCATGCGCGTGCAAGAAGTAGCTGTAACCAAGGAAGCGTTCGCAATCTGTTCTATGTATATACACACATTTCTTGAATGAGGATAAGGAAATGATGATAAGCAGAAGATGTATGAAATGGCTAGTACAACAGTATTGATATGTATCTACATATGTGTGTGTGTATGTGGACAAAGCCTGCATTCATTTATTGTGTCCCGCTACCACAGTTACCACAATGCAAACGTTTCATAGGGAAAGTGGCAGGAAAATGCGCAGGAAGCTTCAAATTTAATGCAACACTGCACGTTTTACCTAAATAAAGCAGAACATTCAAAGCAAGCAGCCAGACACACTCGCAAGCTTATTGTGTGGTGCAGCAGCAAGCTTCCGTTACCGTTGCATCCTCTCTAATACGCTTTGATAAATCGCTTTGCTGCTGTGCCAGCTATGCATTGAGGTAGCAGTAGAAAGAAGCAAGCGAAATTTACCTGCAAGTTTATCTCGTCCTTCTTCTGAGCTATGCCGCAGTGTCTTTGTTATACTTTGTGCTTTATTTGGTGTAGAAAAGGAAGCAATACCAATAACAAAGTGGTGCTGATCGTTGGTGAAATGGCGTCGCAGGCAATATTTATTTGCTTTTTGACACTTTTTCTTTGTAATATTAGCTGAATGTAAGAATAATCATGCGGTCATTCGAGCTTTTCTTTTGAGTGTAGTGTCACATCGTAATTAGAAACGAAAGATAATGCAACTTGAGTTAGAGTTGTCACTAGCCTTTGTCTTAGAAAATTATTTTCAAAGGAGGACGATGTGGTAGTAACTCGAAATCGATTCGTCTCGGACATGGCTAATACGAATTATTAAAGTGAATTTCGTTTTATCATCCTCCAGGAAATTTCGGCAGTGTGGAACATGCATGATTTTTACTCTTACTATGTGAGTTTCAATTGATCGTATGTTGAGCTAAGTCGAAAGCTAAGGCTTATCAAACTCAAGGAGATCCCGTGCCACCATACCTGAGAAAACGGTTTAGAAGTCAGGAAGGTTAAACCTAATATCGATGTCAAGTCTCGACACATCCGTCAAAGAGTTCTTTGCTTTTCCCCTTAAGCTGACTCACCACAATCATTCATAAGTATGTGTGGAATAAAAGTTGCTTGGAGCCATTTTAGATCAATAATGATAGAATACAATATTGCGCATTCCTACAGATGTTGACGTCACGATAGCAACGAATAAGGTAGATTAAGGAAGGGAAAAATAGCGCCGGTCGCTATTTTTAAACAAATCATATTTTTCATCGTCACCGACTTTCTGTACGCAAAATGGTAAATCGCAGAAAAATAGAATATTTCGCGAAGAAAAAGCGAAATAAAGAAACACTAAGAAATTGGTGACGCGAATTCAAAGCAAGCTGTTTTTGCGTTTTTTTTTATGGCAAAGAAGCTTCAGCAGCTGAATTTCGAGTGCACCGGCACACAAAAAAAAAGTGATCTGCGCATTTAAGCAGACCCACACACCGACATGTATTTCGACCCACTGAATCGGAATATGAGGTCCGTTTGACTTGTACACCTTCAAAATTTTGACTAAATGGCGAAAATTGAGGATAACTGATATAAGAAAAAATCAGTGCCCGATTGTTTGAAGATCACCTGGAAGAATGCTGAGCTTGTTGAAACATGCCTGTTTTTGGCGAAAAATTGGTCGCATCCATCTAATTTCCTAACGCAATTGC
>NW_016180396.1:0-6780 GCF_001687245.7 Rhagoletis zephyria | reverse complement strand
TTAAATCCAAATAAATTTCTACACTGTTTAAAGGAGAATAAAAAAAAAACTCTAAAATTTACCTTTTGTCGCTTACGAGAAATTCGGAAATAGGGGTCGTGATGTATACAAAACAAGTCTACTACTACTTTTTTTGAACGTGTAAAACGGTGCCATTTTGCACTACCATTTTGTTGAAGCAGGTTTTTACTACTTTTAACTGCAACTTAATAAAATAACAAGCATCTACATACATACATATCGTCGCCCGTATGCCAGAAACATGCAAATTTTGGGAAATCAAGCTTGAAAGTTTTTTGTTTTACGAGACTTACATAACTATACATTTATGCAATTTGCAATCGAAAAGATTTCCGTGTACGCATGGTATTCTCGGTTTTTGGTATAACACAGAACATCCAAAATTTAATCAAGTCGTTAACCCAATAACGCAAAATTGATAAATTTGCAATTTCATGCTTCTGGCATTAGGGTGACGATATGTCAATATTCACATACAGATCTACATACTTTCAAAAAAAGGCACTGCAAAAGTTTTTGAGTAAAGAAGTAACCATTGCTGCTTTAAAAAAGTACTTACCGAACAGGCACTTGCGAATTCGCATCGAATAACAATCCCTGATAGGTCAAACACACTAAATAAATTTCACAAAATGAGTCACAAAAAAGTACACAAATTTTTCGCAAATTAATTTCGAAAATTTACCCATTGTTAGGCACAGTGCGGCCGAATAAACCGAGAACATGTAACTACGTCGTATATCCAGCACGCCCTTTGAGTTTCTGCGTACCGAGAAAGGTGCGAGCGCCAAAACTTTGCTCGTATAAAAAATGCAAAGCGTAGGCTCGGAGATTTCCATCGTTAATTGGAAAAACAATTTTTTTTGTTAACTAATTATTATGCAAATTTCCTTTTTAACAAATTATTTATATTCATATGTATGTAAATACATAAAAGAACACTTAAATTTTTAAAAGCAAAATATTAATTCTTTCGTTTCTATGAATTTTACGACTTATTTTTACTGCCAACCGTTCCGCCTTGTCGCATTGCACTAATTGAATTCTTGTATGTTGAGGGTGGTGAATTTCGTGCCGCTGGTAATATTCACAACTCCAATCGCAGTGAGAATTTGTCAACAAATTTTTGTACACCTTGGCAAATATTTGTTCGGTTGTATGTACATACATATGATGTATGTATGTTTGTATGGTATGTGTGTTTGTTTACGTGTGGGCATTTAAAGCATGTTGATATCAAATTTACACCGCCTTTAAATATGCAGCGGTGCGCAAACTGCAACGCAATAAAAGGGTCAACTTTCCTGGCCGTGATCTATGCGAAAAGATTTTGCTTAGATAATACATATATACATATGTAAGTTGCACAAACCATCTTTTTTTGTAAAATCTTTCAAAATATAACTGAATTCGAATATTTAACTACAAAAGTAGTATATCGACACCTGAGTGGAATATCGATCTATTTATCTCGGCAGCCAGTTCAAAAACGCCCTTCCTCAGAAAACTTTTCAAGGACACCCTACTTCAGAATTTGATACAAGAACGCTCTATCTAAGGATTCGATTCAAAAACGTCCTATTTAAGCTGAAAATGTATTGAAAATGTGTTGAGTAGTGCGTTTTTGAACCGAATTCTGAAATAGGGCATTCTTCAATCAAATTCTGAAATAGGGTGTTATTGAAAAGTTTTCTGAGATAGGGAGTTTTCGTACTGGTTGCCGAGATAGGTCGATCTGCATAATGGGTACTTTCGAGAAATTTCGCGCGTTGGCTAGATCTGAGTCTACACAGACAGCTAAATTGCAATAAGGGGCTACAAAAATATTTTTGGATTTTGCCTTTTTCGCCCTGCTCCCCCGATCCTTCCATCCTTCCTACACATAATACTATTTACGCTGTGCTTAAAGCCTACTCAACAAAAACGTCCAAGACGCGAATTTATTTTTCGGATTAAAACCACCATTGCAACCTTCACACTATGGTTATTTTGATAAATTTTTGAGGCAAAAATTAATTATGAACAAATGAGTAGATTTTTTACAGAAAAGAACGAATCTTAACCCTTGACGACCGATAAGTCTAAAGGGGATGACTTTAATTTGAGGTTTTATTGAAAAAACTTGAATGCAGTTTTTTCTAAGTATTTGCATTAAAGAAAAAAATGCCACTTACACTTGTGGCCACGCAAACCTTACCACGACTTTAAAAAAAAAATTAGGTCAAATTTCGTAAATTATAAAAAAATATAAATTTATTTTTTAATATATGCAGTTCAATCAGTAAATAATATATGAATATGAATTGATCGAATTTGCATAAAAATTTCAAACTTTTTTATCAACAGTTTTACGAAAATTTCGGGTATGCGCACTTAATTTTAGTATAATAATGTGAAATTTTTAAGTGTGGCCTAAACTTTTCGGTGACTTTGGAAAACGTTTTTCCCGATGATCTTGCGTAGCTTTTTTTTTCATTATGTCTGTTTCCTCATGGCATTTTTTAAATGGCATAAACTTTTTGCCATTTCAATGCATATTTAGCAATTTTTTTAAATGGAAAAAATACGCAATATCTTGTGGAAAAAATCAATCAGAATTTTGAATTACTTCAAACTAAAATATATGTATGTATTTTTCTCCAAAAAAAATACCAGTTATAGGTTTCCAAAGTATGTACTTACTTTTTTCTTTATTTTCTACATTTTTATTAATTTTTTAGATAAGTATTACCTTATTAATGGTTGTTCGAAAATAGATAAAAAGCAACAAAAAATCGATTGCAATATGTATTTCACTTACAGAGCCATGACTTTGCTAAGCAGTTGTTCGTTTTTTACAAAAACAAAAGACCCCGTTATTTGGTTTTGAAGTTTTTTCTTATCAAAAACCATGGATAAAAAGTATTTTTGTAAGTACGAAAAACGAATTTTTGTCAGAAAAACTGATCAAAAAATTAAATGTGTCACAAGCCAAAAACCCACGAAAAAAATTTTCGTATTAAAAATGTCCAAAAATTTTAAAAACTTGCCCTCCTTTCTCTCTTAATATACATAGGTGCATTTGTACTTATATATATACATTATAAGCGCTTGTGCTTTAAAAATATCCCATTCATTCAACTGTTTGTGATTGCCTGTCTACAACACTTGTAAATACTATTTACTGTTTCGCCGTTTAAATTGTAAATAATCATTAGAGTTCGTGACGGTGACAGCGAGGGCTAAAGAGTTAATTATATGCATAATTAAATTGTCAAACTGTTGGATTTACATGCTCGTATGTACATTTAGACAATATTCAAGCGAACTTCTGCGAAAGAAATACATACCTATATATATATATATATATATATATTTTTTTTTTTGTAGACCACTTGAGTGGGTGAGGAAATGGCGGTAAATTTAAAATTGAAATATTACAAAGTACACACTGAGTGACAGGACGCGCTGCATGGCGAAATGTAGATATTTATATGCAATGGTCCACAATGAAAGCAACTAGCCTACGACTAGTTGTCTAATGCATTTCAATTGGTACTTCTTTTTCCTGTTTTCTATTAGCAACTGATATTCTTAACACGGCCACGTCCTATGAAATATAAATTTGCAGCCCATGCATCAGCAACTACTAGTTCACATACTAGTCAAGCTCAAGCTCTGCACTGTTAAAAGAGCTATAATAGTCGTCAGGAAAGAGATACTCCAGCATCGATTTCTTGGGCAGAAGAGAATTTCATGTTTTTATTTTCTATTTTGTCAAAAAAAATGCAAGCGCCATTTTTTTCGAAATTTTCTTTTTGATGCAGAAATGCTCCTAGAGCATCTTGAAAAAAATTAAAAAAAAATTTCGCTTCTCGTGGGTAGGGCTCGACGTGTTTATTTAATTGAAAAATCTGTAAGGCGGTCTCAGAATCAAAATCCGAGGTCTTCACACTTCGGAGACAGATGTCGCTGGCTGCAGCATCGAAACTTGTTCAACTAATCAGTTTCCACAACCGCTAATCCAGTTAGTGAGATAGCTAGCCTTCGCAATAAGCTATACCAGTCAATCTGTTACTATGTATGTTTCTATTAACCTATTTAAATTTTTACTACAGGGTGAATGTAAACACAAGAAAAATATTATGGTGGATACAGTTAATGTGGCATATATTTAGGTGTAGACAAACGATTTTTATTAGGGGTCATTATTGTAGTGTATGATGAATATACATACATACATATGAAGATTATCGNATATTTAGGTGTAGACAAACGATTTTTATTAGGGGTCATTATTGTAGTGTTTGTGTATGATGAATATACATACATACATATGAAGATTATCGTTTTGGGTATGATGAAATACTTTGTGGAAGATAAGCTTTGTTTGGAGAAGGCGTACAGGTCGATTGCTTAACAAATTGTCGCTTATGAGCACTCTCCAGTGCGAATATGTATGTATGTATGTGTGGCATTGTGATGTTGTTAAATTATCGATGTATTTTTGTGGCAAAATTCATGTCGAATTAAGGACCTACGAAACGATGCTTAATTTTGCAAGCCTTTAAGCCCTTCGTTGCCTGTTAAGATAGTTATTTGAATTAACTTTTGAAGATATTCCACTTTTTATACCATTTGGATCATAACAGAGCTAAAAAACGACCAATAGTCTTTTCAGTTTCTATGGGCATAAATATGTACATGGAAAGAAAGACTATTAACTGTCCGGCAAATTTTACCTACATTAGTTTTCAAACGCTGTTGTTGTTGGACCATAAATGTGTGCGACTTATCGCTTTTCAACTCATGGAATGGGTAAAGAATTTTGTAGACATATATATAGACAACGTTTTTGTTTAACACCAAATCATTTATTGTAATTGCTGGTTTTTTTCCAAATCACCCTCAGGCAGACACACAAATTTACATACATAATATTTTCACTTTTCTTTTTGTTTACATAATTATTTTCTAAATGTTAATTTGTGGTATAATAATGGTTTTGTTTTTGTTTCGTTTTCTGGTGCAGCCGAAATTAGGCTATCCATTTCGTGAGCGTCCATTATTCGTCCTACTCTTGGAATTGTATTAAAATAACAAGATATGTAGCAATTGCTGAGCTAAACTGAAAGCATATAAAAAGGCATACAGCTAATTAAAACTTCATTTAAGACTAGGATTTGTAAATCATTATTGAACTTATGACTCCACGCATTAGGTAGGTTGGTTAACCTCAATTCAATATGTCTATGGCATTTTGAGAATACCGCTTATCTCCAGTTAGACGATTTTCTATTTAATGCAATATTTTATTGGGTTCTTAAACAATATTTTAACGATAAAATACACATATGTATGTGTAGTTTAAGATGCGCTTTTAATATAAGTTGATTAAAAATATAAAATTTTTTAATTGAAACTTATACATTGTTAACTAAACCTTCAAAGTCACTTAGGTTGTGTTGTCAAAATGACACAAATACTTATGTATGCAAAGTATTTTTGCAAGACAATTTCGAAAAAATTGTTTTTTGGTCGAACTCAGGGCTCGCCATTTTACATTTTCATATCATATGTATCGATGCTTTTCTCTCGAGGAAATTTTTTTTTTATTCCAAAGTTCATTGACCTCAAGTACCCCGTTCTGGCACTTACCCACCAGATCTTAGATCTTATCACTCTAACGGCAGTAAATTCAAGCTAACAAAAATGGTTAAACTTCTACTAAGGAAGTATTTTGATTATTCCAGTGGATCTAAAAAAAAAACAACAAAATATAGTCGAATGTACGTGTCACCGAAAAATGTAAAAAGGCGACCCCAGGTTTGGCCGAATAAAAATGTTTTTTGTTTTTCGAAATTTCTTTGCAGGTGGTACTGTTGCAAGTACATAGGTGTGTATGTAGATTTTTTCTAACCCTAATATATAAATTCAATACATCGGGAGCTGAAATAGGTCGTTTTTAAACCATTTTCTGAGACAGGGCCTTCTTTTAGTAAATTCTAAAATACGGCGTTTTCAACCACTCAGCCAATGTACTTCCAAAATTTCTAAAGATATATTACAAAAAAGATTTCTTTTATCGTGGTTTCCCTCCCTAGGCCGCCATGGGGTCATTTTGATACCGTAATAGAAGTTTTTTATATTTGTCCTTTCTCTAGAAGTAAAAACAACTCGCGTTACTGATAGACGTCACAAAATCATAGATGCTAGCTGTCCTCTGTTCAGTCAGACACTCAAGAAAAGACTGAAGTATGGACGTGCCTCGACTCTTCAATATCACGACAATTACGACATAAGTCGTTAGAGTATGGAACCCTTCTGTTGGCATGCGTCCCAATCAGGCAATGGCCTATAATAACCCTGATTATAAATATGTCGAAGCCGTGGTCGCACCAGCCGGAAGAGTGTGCTAGATCTTCTCCTAAATTAATGTAGGCCATATGTGTCGTGCTACCCGACAAATAGCTCTGCAGGCCATCTACTCGATATACTTGTTCTTCAGGTAGAGTTTGCACTGCCCGCGGCACCGATCCCTTCCTGAACAGTTCGTTTGCCATACAGTTGCCTGATACCCCATTTTGGGCTTGCCTCCAAACTAAACGTGCGACGGGCCTCTTTGCCAGCCAGAGAAAATAGCTACTGCATGCGGCAGGAATCCGCTCGTGTGAGTACATCCCTCTTTCCACCTTCAAAGCCAATTTAAAGCTATCGGTGTAAATGCCCGCAGAATAAGGAAACCTATCACTGATATAGGGTATCCTTTCAGGGATATAA
>NW_016180394.1:0-6781 GCF_001687245.7 Rhagoletis zephyria | reverse complement strand
TATATTGTTGTAGCATGCCACAAATACAAACAACATACTACTATGAAATCATGAATGAATTGTGTACATATTGTTTCACTGCTAGCCATTTATTATTTTGATTGCTCTTCAATAATTATAGAGATTTTATTACGAAATGGGCATCGTTCGACACAACATCATAATGATACTGCAAATATATTTGTTGACGGGCATATGCAACTACGTGCGTAGGTTATACGTACATTAGCGTGGCCCAAAAAAAAGTTTAAAACTTAAGCTCTTTTAAGCTTGCTTAAGGTTATATTTTTGGTATTTTTTCTATCTAGATCCTAACCTCTACCCCTGTTCGTTCAAATTACAATTACATATGTTATTATGTTTTCCTTTATCTTCATTTTTATCTTTACGCTCTATCAATAACTAAATCTATAGCAACATTCAATAAAATATCAATAACAAAACCGGTAAAAGTAGGATAACATAATCGATGACAAATTTGATAAATATTTTGATAGCAAAATCGATAATACCCAGCACCAAACAAGCAGCAACTAATACCGAAACCAACCAAAAGCAACATGGAATACCACGAACTATAATAACAAACAATAGCAAAGTTGTAATTGCATCAATAAAATTGCAACAAAACACCCAGAGTAATGGCAACGTTAGCTGCAATAAAAATATATACAAAAACGAAAACTAATATGAAAATCACAATGTGTAAATTTTGTGCCAGTCATTCGATCGGATACCATTATTCGATCGCCCCGCCAACTATGCGCGCGGCGCAGTATGCTCAAAACTTCTCGTATCTCGGGTAGACCATATTGAACTGAATGGCACTGCCATG
The DNA here is from genome assembly GCF_001687245.7 of Rhagoletis zephyria. Lineage (NCBI taxonomy): Eukaryota > Metazoa > Arthropoda > Insecta > Diptera > Tephritidae > Rhagoletis > Rhagoletis zephyria. Next base: position 5,946 of record NW_016180394.1, on the reverse strand, counting down.
ACCAGCAATAGGTCGCACAACCTCTTGTGTGGGTGGACCAAGCCAGCTGTGTGTTTTATGTAGTTTCGGTACATACATATGCTCCTGCTCCTGCACCTTCACCCGCCACTGCGTCTGATGCAACATTGGCATACAGCATACATATACGCTGCCAGCAGCACCACATAATGGTCCGAGTGCAAATGAATGCCAATGCAAAATTTTCCAACTAATCGCATTCTAAATGGCAAAGTAATTATCCAAGTCAAAGCGGCAAGTGAACAAAGTGACACACCAATTTAAAAGGCAACATACATGAATATTTCTAGGCAGTAATCTATGTGTGGCAAGCTTGTTCAATTAAATGCATGTATGCATTGGTGCACTTATGTATATTTAATGTGTGCAGTTGAGTGCATAGAAGCGTGTCACATCGTCAGCCTTTGGCTATAGCAACAACACATTCAACGCAAATATATATATATATTTCGANTATGTATGCATTGGTGCACTTATGTATATTTAATGTGTGCAGTTGAGTGCATAGAAGCGTGTCACATCGTCAGCTTTTGGCTATAGCAACAACACATTCAACGCAAATATATATATATATTTCGAGGGTCATTAGTTTTGAATTTGCGGTCAATGCTGAGGCTGGCCACAGCACGAGAGGCTACAAAGTTTTAAGTTAACGGAAATGAAGCTGAGCTGAAGCAATGATTTCCACATATTTTCTTTGGATAAATGTGCTCGTATGTACATAAGGAACCCAGTGTGAAATACCTTTGAAGATGGAATGTTGTTTATATGGTTTATGGTGTGCTGTTTTCCCCAAAAATCTCGAAAAATCTAGGCAGGATCTAGAACGAAAAGGCAGAAGGACAGATCCTTTCTTATACATACACGATGGAGAAACACAATTCCTCATGCTATTGAGGCCAGACTTCAATCAAAACTTACAGTCTGTAAGAACTGCCAAGAGGGCTTAAAAAATGCTATAAAAGTCAGCAAACGTAAAAGCTTAAAAGATATCAACCCGTGGTGCACAGCCTGTTCAGTAGAAATTGCAAAAACTAAAGGCCGACGTCCCACTAGTTACGGTTAATGAATTAGAAGCTGCACGCAAGAAAATCCAAGACGGCAAAGCCCCATAGTCAGAGGGGATAGATAATGAGGTTTTGAAAGCTGCAATTAAAAAAGGCCAGACTTATTTGTAAAATACTTGTCTTAATGAGGGCATTTTCTCGAAAAAGCGATGGAAGGTCCAAAACCTAGTTTTAATAACAAAGGGAAATAAGCAACCTGAAGAGCCCGCGTCCTGTCGGCCAATATGCCTATTGGACACACTGGGAAAAATCCTCGAAAAAAAAAAATTCAACAGGTTTATAACGATGGTAGAAGAGATACGCTTTCTGTCAATATAACTGCCAGTTTGGCTTCAGAAAATCTCGTTTAACCATTTATGCCGTTAAATCCGTGGTTGGCATAGTCAAAGAAGCCATTGAAGGGAAAAGATGGCTTAAAGGCAAACTTTGCTGTTGTAATGGTAGATGTGAAGAACGCATTTAACACTTCGAGCTGGCAACACAAAATTGAAGCCCTTAAAAAAATGGAGGCCCCCGGTTACATTGCCAGAATCATTAGGTGCTGAAGTACCGAGCCATAGCGGCGGCATAAAGCGTCTCCGGAAGGGGACCTCAAGGTTTTATTATCGGGCCTCTCCTGTGGAACTTATTGTATGACGAGGTTGTAAGCATAGATACGAGGCGTATCGGGCAAAAATAATAGCATTCGCAGATCGCTGTGTTGATAGTAGCGAGGCATATTGTAAATCATATTAAGAGGAAAGCAAGCTCAACGATAAACAGATTGAAGGTATGGCTGTCATGAAGACACCTAGAACTCGCTGATTCCAAAAGAGACCATAGAGACAATAAGACTCATCTGAAAGTAATGATTGAGCGTCATCTAAACTTTAAGACCCAACTGGAATATGTAGCATAGAAATCATCGAATTTACAGGCATTCATATCTAGAATGATGCCAAATATCGGCGGGCCGAAGGGTATTGCTTATTAGAGTGGTCATCTCGGTCTTACCGGTGAAGCATACTTCTAATTGCCGGATTTATTCCAGTAGATATGCTGGTAAATGAGATGCAAAGAGTGTATAAGCATGTATCTGTGGGAAATACCAGTTTTAACCGAGAGAAAAAGAAGTCGCAGAGCAAGAGAGATATCGCTTTATATAAATCTGGCAAAAGCATTGGAATGCATCGGAAAAGGGTACTTCGGAAAGCCCATTTCAAGCATTAAAAATTGGCCCACGGAAGCCCAAACTACCACTTAAATAACACAGTTTCTTTCGTGACATGGCTCCTATCGAAAGTATCTAAAAAGATTTGGACGTGGGGATTCCCCATACTGTCCGACTTGGACAGGGAAGAGTCTTAGGGAAAACTTGCAACGCATGGTATTCTTTTGCCCTGAAAGTTAGCAACGTTATAAATAGAACTGGCAAACATGGCACATATCCCTTGAATTCCGAAAAGATTTCGGTAATTTTCTATCTCCTTTGCGAGGTTGTGGCAAGTTGTACATACATCCTGAATTTCGTTGTCTACATATAATCCTCGTCATCCATACCCAAGCCAGCAGAATAGTTGTATTTTATGCGTTTAACTATCCATATTATTGTCGTTAGAATGTTCCTACAGTTCGTCATTCCATATTCTTCGGTACTTTTCGCCCCACAGATCTCGCGTAGAATAGTGCTCTGGAAAGCCCTCAAAGTCTTCCCAATTTTTTTTATATATCGTCCATGTTTCTGCGGCATATAAAAGGACGTCCATGATGAGAGATTTTTAGTGCGTTACTTAAATTCTTCGAGAAAGGAGTCTGCTTTTCAATTGCCTACCGAGCCCAAAGTACCACCTGTTGGCAACAGCTATTCTTTGCTTATACTCAGGCTTATATTGTTGGTGGTTCTTTGCTGGATTATCCTTGGTAGACAAAGTCCCTCATTACTTTAAAGTTATACTCTTAACTGCCAATAGTGACTTGTGCCCCAGAACGCGATGACTATGAATGTGTGGCCGGAAGGTACTTTGTCTTATTATCGTTCACCGTTGGACCAATTTTTTAGCTTCCTTCCCTAAATTGGAAAATATAGCGCTGATTTATCAGGTCCTCAGACCGACAGTTACTAGTGCATAAAGCATCGAGATTTGCAAGGGATTAGGGAACACAATTCCTCAAACTCAACCGGAGTATCGCGATCCGGAAAGTTCAATTCGACAATCTACCCAGTCACATAATACAATAATTGTGTGTGTGTTGAATCAACTATCGTATTCATCTTATTGGGCACTCTCTTTTTCAACAATTGAAATTAAAATTGAATGGACTTATTCTATGGCATTCCGATCACTCAAGCAGTTTTCTTAGAGCCGCTGAATGAAGACCATTCTACCAAATAATCTTGAACTTGCAAAATGTATCGAATATAAATAAATGCAGCTATTTTAAGTAAAACGATGACTAAAGGTTCAAATGTTTTGTTTTGATCATATTTTTAGCACCAATCCAGGTAGTTAATTGTACACAACTCATTTTGCAGGTTCTAGGGCATTTCACTACTTGGTTGTTGTTCCATGATTAAAGCTTAGCACAAGTAGCCTAGTTGCATAAGAGAGTAAGCCGAAAGTATTACAAACTAATCCATGTGGTTCCTATATTTCTCTTTTTAAATATATTACACATACTTGTGTAGACTAATTAAAACGATTAAGTACATTCAAATACTTATATAAATATGTATTTATGTACGTATTGGCGAAGGCAAACAAATCAGCAGCGCTTCATTCTTAACTCACACTGCTTCCACTATTTCCTCGGCCATCTAAAGCAGGTGATTTACTTTTCGCCATTTATGTGAAACCACTTTCAATAGCCGAACAAAGCTTTGCTTGTCAAATAAACCAACTTAGAAACTTGCATGCTCACTAGGGTGGTCCAAAATAGGTAAAGTCGGAATTTTTGAAAATCAATATTTTTCGATCAGAAAACTATGGTTCTCTTTAGGAAACTTCCAATAACAATATCCAATTGTTTATTTAATAATTTGTTTATACTAAAGATTTTTTATTTATCCTCCGATTGCATTTTGTGGCATTTTCTGGGGGTTTTGGCGACATATAAAATATAAACCAAATAAAAATGGTCTATTAAAAAAGCGGTCAATTGGGAATCTGCTGAAGAGAAACAGAGTTTTCGGATGGAAAAATATTGATTTTCAAAAATTCTATACTATTTTTATGAAAATTGGTATGTTGCATAAAAAATATATGGAAAACTTTGAGCGCTTTGAGCGACCATTATAGTAGGGGAGCCCAAGAGGGGATTTGGGGATTTACTCGAGCGCGTCAGATTAACATATGGGGGGTACCCTGCATCCTGTTGAGCACCTCTGCCGAATCTAAGCCCTCTATGTAGAGCCGCGCGCATAGGAGAGCTGATCAGAATAGTAAAAAAAAATTGATAGGTGGATTTACTCGAGCGCGTCAGATTAAGAAATGGTGGGTTAATTACATGCTGAAAGATGTGCATTTCAATAATCTGACGATTTGATCGTGACGCAAGGGATTGTGAGGGTCGTAAACTTGCAAAAAAAAACGTTACCTTGACATTCTCGAGCGCGGTCAATTTTTTTTTATTATGAAGCAAACAGCCCAAGGTTAACGGGAAGTATATAATCTGACGATTTACGCAAGCCGGAGTATAGAAAATCGCCAACAAAGTTTAGCACGTGCACCTGCTGTTTTCTAAAACTACTACAACTTTTTCTACGAAATTTGTTATTTTTGATTTGTTTGCTGTTTTCCGTTCATATTAAATGTCACAAACATATGACTGTATGTATACCCAGCGCACCAGAAAATCATTCGCAAAGACTGGGGATTACGATTACTTTAATATCAAATTTAAAATAGTTTGAATTAGGATTGGAATTATCGTAAATCGAAGGAGTATTAGATTACAATTATAGTAACAAAAATTTGTATCCGATGATGTACTTTTATCTTAACAAATATCAAATAAAAATTACTTTTTTAACTTATGTATATTTTACAATCATGGGCGATCAAAGCACTGGTGGTGTTACATGCAATATAACTTTTAAAATTTTATTAACTAAAATTTGTGAGTCACGATGAGTGGAAATAGGTTTTGTGTGATTTGTCGGTCAAATTCTTATCAAAAAATTGTTGCATTCGCGCCAAAAACAATAAAAAAATGAAAATCTCGAATTTCCGGCAGAAACATCGTCAAATAAAGGATATCATGCGCAGTGTTACAAATTGTTCACAGCTATTAAAATACCCTTTATACTTTATACTTGATAGACGAGTCAAAAAAAGACCTCTACAAATTTTCTTGCAGTCAGAAATTTTTTAAAAGGCATTAGCAGATTTGGGATCAGAGGTTTATAGTATAGATGAAGGTTTTGATACAATGCAATCTTTTATTTGCCACTTGTACGGCTTAAAAAAAATAGCTGATGTCAACCGAGCTAAAATATAAATCTTCAATAAAACGTACAAAGTATCTAATATATCCCAGCCCTTCTCTTTGAACGTACGTAATTATGACGCCTGTAATTTGCCAACGTGCCAATCGGAGTTACTGCAGAACTTATTAAGAACGAGATATATTGCATGCTTGTGGAGGAATGCATAGAAGTCAAACATCGTCAACATGTCACCAANTCTCTTTGAACGTACGTAATTATGACGCCTGTAATTTGCCAACGTGCCAATCGGAGTTACTGCAGAACTTATTAAGAACGAGATATATTGCATGCTTGTGGAGGAATGCATAGAAGTCAAACATCGTCAACATGTCACCAATTGATTATGGATGGAAAATTGGAGATGACCTGGTTCGTTGGTGATCAATTACCAGAAGC
>NW_016180393.1:0-6781 GCF_001687245.7 Rhagoletis zephyria | reverse complement strand
ACTATTCAACAGCAACTTCACGCACATGCGTACGCTTGATGCCTTTCTTCCATCCACTGCTACCGCTGCTACTGCCGCTATAAATAGAGCCATGACTACTGCCACTGTTTGCTCCACCCCACTCGCTGTAGCTCTTAGCCGAACGCAGACCACTGCTGCTGCTACTCCCCGGTGAGCTGCCGCTACTACTACTCCAGTCGCTGCTGCTCGAACTGTCGATGACGCCATCCTTACGCGCCTCCCAACCTGGTGGCACTTTTGGCAATGGCACCCATTCATTTTGCACCAATGGACTCCATACTTTCTTCCAAACGGGCACATAGATCGCTTTCGATCGCCAATATTTCACCCAACGTGACTTCCATTTGACATTGCGTTTCCAGAAACCATCTGCGGAGGGATCAGCGCTGGCGGTGTGTTTTACGCTGTGGAGTGTGAATGATAAAAGAAAGAGAAAAAATATTAAAGAGATCAGTGATCACTGATCAGTTGTGGTATCTGGTAGGTGAATGCATATAAATAGTTATCTACTTTTAGGCGCTACATCAATTTGCTACTCACACCGTTGTTTGTGAAGAAGAAAGTGCAGTGCAAACTGTGCTGAGCAGTAATATAAAGCTGATGACGAATAGTGGGCATAGATGTGATGTTAGCTACGAAATATGAATGAAATACCTATTTTAGTAATTTATTTTAAAGTGTAAGTGCTAATTGCAGATGCAGTCATTTAAAGATTTTGTAAAAAGAAAAAAATTTGAGTCTTATAATAATAAGGTCAAGTAGTTAAATTAAAATTATTGTTGCAGAGTTTTAATAACATTCGTACTGTAATTGTTTGTGCGGGGACAGTTTGAATTTTTCATCAGGTAAATTTAAATGAAACACTGCTCCTGTCAACATATATCTTTTATTAGGTTACTGCCAAACTGACAGGTCATTGAAAGTAGACAAGCTCGTGAATTTCCACGAAAATGCAAGGGCATTTCTTACTTCATCCAACATCTGTTTCAAACCTCAAGAAATGGCATTACGTGACGAACTTAGCTTTCGTTTTGAGGTGAAGTTATAAAAATCAAATGCTCCCCAATGAAAAAACACATGGTATGAATATTGTCTTAAACCCTGCGCCTAAAACTATGATGCATAGCATCCTTGTTACCTTTTCGGTAGGTCGTGACAATGACAATGTGAGGTTAGAAAAATCCTGATGTGATGATGCAAAACGGACTTCAGATTCGGGCTCAGCGCATCAAAATACATGGAGGTAGTGTATTCCTACTTGTCCTGGTAATTTATTTATTTTATACGGGACGCCAAATGTTCTGTATTTCTTTTAATGTCCTGTATTNCGTAGGTCGTGACAATAACAATGACAATGTGAGGTTAGAAAAATCCTGATGTGATGATGCAAAACGAACTTCAGATTCGGGCTCAGCGCATCAAAATCCTGTATTATATGGGACAGTCCTCTTTTTTGACCCATTGTGCTGGTAATTTTTTATTTTATACGGGACGCCAAATATTCTGTATTTCTTTTAATGTCCTGTATTTGTCCCGTATTCGATGTTTCGACACCTTAACAGACCATTAAAATGGCGTGCCTATGAACGAGTTTTAAGTAATGTTGGTATACGAAAGTAATTTTTTCCATAAACAGTTGTTATTTTCTAATCTGAATGGCTCTGATTCGAATCAAGGAATACATACAGTCACCAAAATAGAAATAAGGACTCGACATTTTAGTAAGCTTTGGCTATTTTTCCTTATTTTATTTAATGTTTATTTNTCTTAACAGGCCATTAAAATAGCGTGCCTATGAACGAGTTTTAAGTAATGTTGGTATACGATAGTAATTTTTTCCATAAACAGTTCAAGGCGAATTTATATAAGGTGGTGTTGTTTAATCAGCTGTGTGTAGNTATTTTATGAAAGAAAAGCTCCTTTCCTAACAAAAACCATATAATATCAAATTTCCAACTTTGTGCAAAAAAATATAAAAGTGAATTCTGCAACGTTTCACCAAAATTTCAAATTTTTTAATTAGAATCTTCAGAAAAAATTTGGTTTGCAGTTTTGTAACTAAACTAACTAAAAATTGAATATAATAAAGCGTGAGTGGAAAGTGTTGCTCATTTGCTTCTCTTTCAAAAAANAACAGTTGTTATTTTCTATATATATTCGCCTCTGATTCGAATCAAGGAATACATACACTCACCAAAATAGAAATAAGGACTCGACATTTTAGTAAGCTTTGGCTATTTTTCCTTATTTTATTTAATGTTTATTATTTATTTTATGAAAGTAAAGCTCCTTTCAAATTTCCAACTTTGTGCAAAAAAATATAAAAGTGAATTCTGCAACGTTTCACCAAAATTTCAAATTTTTTAATTAGAATCTTCAGAAAAAATTTGGTTTGCAGTTTTGTAACTAAACTAACTAAAAATTGAATATAATAAAGCGTGAGTGGAAAGTGTTGCTCATTTGCTTCTCTTTCAAAAAAAAAGGTCGAACATACTTACTTTGTATGAAAAAAATGCGTAACACCGTCAACAAATCAATAAAATTGCCAAAAATTAATGGTAAACCTTACCGCCTTAAATTTAACGAATTTTTTTAACAAGTCTACAAATTTGTGATATTTCTAAACGGNATTTATTTTATGAAAGTAAAGCTCCTTTCAAATTTCCAACTTTGTGCAAAAAAATATAAAAGTGAATTCTGCAACGTTTCACCAAAATTTCAAATTTTTTAATTAGAATCTTCAGAAAAAATTTGGTTTGCAGTTTTGTAACTAAACTAACTAAAAATTGAATATAATAAAGCGTGAGTGGAAAGTGTTGCTCATTTGCTTCTCTTTCAAAAAAAAGGGTCGAACATACTTACTTTGTATGAAAAAAATGCGTAACACCGTCAACAAATCAATAAAATTGCCAAAAATTAATGGTAAACCTTACCGCCTTAAATTTAACGAATTTTTTTAACAAGTCTACAAATTTGTGATATTTCTAAACGGATACTATTTCAAGGCTAATACATCTAGGATCATTGAAGACGGCTTTAAGATCTGTAAGCTATTGTGGAAAAAATTTTAAAAATTATTTTTTGTCCCGTATTCGGCTCCCATTAATATGGTCACCGTAGGTATTCCTGGCAAAAGTACATGACTCCCTTTTTTTTGGCACACACACACAAAAAACGTGTCGGGATTCGGGGATCAGACTCTCCTTTCTACACTATTTTGATGCGCTGAACACGAAAGTCTGTTTTACTTTATAGCCGCCGGATTTTTTTCTAACCACAAAAACCGTGCCTGTCAAATAATATCCGCCATGTTTTTTTGAGGTTAGGAAAAAATCCTGACGAGATGGAGGAAAACGTCCGGGGGTATGGTATTCCTGTCAAAAGTAAATGGCCCTTTTTTGTGCGGTATATTTTTATTCTTGTTTACCTGAGAAAAATCATTATTATGGTTAAGGAATTCAAATTATCTGAATGAAAGGCGAATCTTATAATTTTCTTCAAAGACGATTTTAACAAAATTTACTAACATTAAAGACACGGAGTCAAATGCTGGATTGCCAATAGGCATTAAATGGCAAATATGACAAATGACAAAGTTGGGCATTAAAAGATTATCTTGTCGTTATGTGAAAAAATAGTCATTGAATCCATTTCCCAATGTTGGGCATTAAAAATATTAGTTTCATTGCGTTTAAAAAAAAATAGTCCTATGTCTGTTTCTAATGCCGAATTTCCACTAGGCATTAAAATTACAAAAAAATTGTACCATTTAAAAAATGTCATGTGGAAGTGAACTGAATCACTATTTTTTATCTTAAGGGCAAGAATATTTTTTAATTCTTTGTCATTACAATTTTTACCATTTAATGCCTAGTGGAAAACCGGCATAATTAAGAAATATTTTTAGATTTTCAAAACATTTTGAAAACTTTCGTGAGTTTGAGATATAAAAGGAAATTTCTTGGGACTTTTTTAGGGATTTGATGAATTATGAGAATTAATACCTTCGGCAAATAATGGGAAACCTCCGAGTGTGTTCCTACCTTGAAAATCCTTCTAATAAAAACCATCAGCCATTCGGAGGCGGCGTAAGAGTGCAGGTCCCTCTATTTGTAAAATATTGGGGAATATTCTTGTTTTCGTACGAATCGAAAATTTCGATTTTTTTCATCACTTTTCTATACATAAATTTCCAATTTTCGAATCCTACGAAAGCAAGAATATGCCCTATTAACACTAATAAATTAAGGCAAATTTAAATTTTTTCTCACTTTGCATACATCTTTTTGTTGGAATATTTTTTGTAAGCATAACTTTCGACTCACTCACTTTTAGTTCCATTTTGAGAAGTTCCCTAACTAAAATATAATACTATTTTTCACTTTTACTTTGGATCCAAACATTGAGCACCACGTGGGATGGATCACTTCACACTTCAAAGTTTCATATTACTGTAAAACACCGGCGCTTTCATTCCGCCCATTAAATACTTCTTCCGATTGCTGGGGGCTGAATTCGTTCAAATTTAAAGATAGATTAAAATACGTATGTAAGTGCATACGTATGTACAATAAAAATTCGTTAATTTGCATTATTACGTAGCTAACTAGCAGCAGCACATCCCTGCATACGATTACTTGCCCGGCTACGCATGCGCACACGTTAGTTGTTTGCAAGACTGGTTTTTGCTATCGGAATTGCATTGGACGACAATCAATTAATATGTACTTCATGAGGGCGCCCGCTNGTAATTTGCATTATTACGTACATAGCTTACTAGCAGCAGCACATCCCTGCATACGATTACTTGCCCGGCTACGCATGCGCACACGTTAGTTGTTTGCAAGACTGGTTTTTGCTATCGGTATTGCATTGGACGACAATCAATTAATATGTACTTCATGAGGGCGCCCGCTGAAATTATAAATTCTATTCAAGTCATAAGCGGGGCGACAAGCACAAGCAGCAACATGTGTTAGTGAAACAAACTGTGAAGCGGTACATAATCACGATAGACATACAAGGGACACATTTTCTGCATTTTACATCCGCAATTTTTACGACTCAAGCCCACTGTGCCGACTTCAACTTTTTTATTTTACTACCTCAATGGGTAAGTATTCGTAGCACAAATCCATAGCGCTGAATTTAATATTTACTGTGACGAATTTAAACAAAATCTTTTAAATTGCAATTCATGTGGCGTGCGGAATGTGCCGTTGTTTGAGTGTTTTTAAACAATTAAGTAAAGCAAATTGATTTTTGGGTTTTAATTTAACGCACAAATCTTATGTAATCGTAAGTAAAAGAAATAAAAACACAGCGTATTGTGGGGAGAAAAAGGGAATTTGGAAAAGTGTTGGCAATTTATGCATAGATAGACTAGCGTGGTATCCATCAAGTGGCTCCTAAAACACCTCTGCGAGATCGCTCTCGCATTCAGCAGTCGATATCGATTGGCAAATATCTACTACATACATATGTATGTATGTAACTTCTAGTCATTTGAATAGCTCACCCTTTTTAGCAGCTGTAAATCCGATTTTCAACTTTTATACAAATTAAAAAATTAATAGTCAACAAAGGGGTGACCAGCAGTCAATAAGTTAATACTTTTAAAAAAACTTCCGGTGTGCAGTTTTATAGTCNGCTGGTCACCCCGACCAGCAGTCAATAAGTTAATACTTTTAAAAAAACTTCCGGTGTGCAGTTTTATAGTCCACCGAAATCGGCACACATTTAACGAAGCTATAGGCTGTGCAACATTTGTTGCTGCTGCAAACTCCGTGCAACAAAGTTGCTAGCAAAATGCAGCTGACACCATTCATCCAGCAACATTGCAGCAGAGATGGGTGAATCAACATTTTTCCACATTTATTTCTTTAATAAAATCGCCGATGTGATAAATTTAAAGAAATCAAATACTTCAGGGAAGCCAGAGTTAAATTAAAATCACAAATATTTAAGCAAAAGTGTCTGATCTCCGTTGCAGCTTCAGTGTATCACTTTCTTTAAAGCGCTTCAAAAGCGTTCAAATGAAAAGCAACATTATTTTTATTATTTGTAAATCGTTTTATTTATTTTATTTTATCGTTAAATATGAGTTTTATAATTTTTTTCAATGCAATTTTGTTCTTTTTACGCTTAACATTTCCACGTGAGTGCATGCATCATATATATTTAATAAGTATGTATGTATGAAGTATGTATGTATGTATGTATATAAATAAGTATCTTAAAAAACCTATTTTATTTCGCAACGCAATTAATTATTAAAACTGCCAACATACATACATATATCAAGAGTATAGCGTTGCGCTTACAAACAACAAAAAAGCCTATAACAAAAAAGTAACAATGCTAATGGCATGCGACTACACACAGCTTTCATCCTTTATAATGCATATACATAGTATGTAAACATGTATGTAGGTATGTATTTTCAATAAAAACGCATTAAATCGTAGTGAGTATGTATAAATATACGTTATGTAGATAGTTTATAATAATTTTAATAAATCATTCGATATATTTATGCATTTATGAGTGCTTATAGAAAGTATGTACGTAGATAATAGTGCGCATAAATTTTGATTTCAATTACTGATTACATTTATTGCATAGAGTATTTAAACAATGGTTACGATTTTCGTAATTTTTACCGAGTATACACGATTCATTAATTTATATAGGTCCTTTCAATGTATGCACGGCTGTTTGTGTGTTTATATGGAACTAGCGATTTACATGTAGGTATACA
>NW_016180392.1:0-6782 GCF_001687245.7 Rhagoletis zephyria | reverse complement strand
CATTTAACACCAAAAAACATAAAAATATGATTCCTAAACTTTGTGCAAAGCTCGCGAAAATTCATTGAATTTTCATCAAACTTTTCAACTTTTTAATCAGATTTTTTAGAATATTTTTGAGTATGCAGTTTTGCAATCCATTAAATTCTAGTAAAAAAAATGCAAGTTTGGAGTTAGTCAAATCGCGTTGATTTTTGATAACTTTTTTTGTTGAAGGTGTTTTGCATTTTTTCCATATAAAGTATTTTTTGTATGGAAGAGATTGCGTAAAAAAAATTGCCAAAAATCAACGGTAATTCCTACTACTGCTACTTAAAACTTGCACTTTATTATAATAAAATTGATTGGGCTACAAATCTCCATACTCAAAAAATTCAATAAAATCTGATTAAAAAGTTGAAAACTTCAGGAAAATTTGCTGAATTTTCGAGAGTTTTGCAAAAAGTTTAGGAATTATGTTTTTGTGTTTTTTGTTGTAGAATGAACCATATTTTTATACGAAATTAACGGAAAAATATTAGAATGAAAATTGTTGCATATATTGTGCCTATACTTTGTTCCGGCAGTGTTCATATATCTGTGGTTATAAGCAATAATAGCCTAGTCGAAAATTCTGAATTCGAGAAAAAAGCTATACACATTTGGAATGTAATGCGAACCTTAAAGGGAAACCACAATATTTTCGTCTATAACTGTCATAATAGCCTTGCAGAATGCTATAGCGTATAAAACTCATTTATTTCTTAAGTCGACTTAGGCGGTTATTGCTTATGATCACCGATATATCGATTTCATTGTAACCTCCCTTAAACGCGTTGATTAATTTCAATGCATTTGAATACCATTTATTATGTTTATTCTGCTTCTAATTTTCAAATATGTACTATATTTATTAGAGTTTTTTACAAATCCACCATCGAACTCAGAGATATTTATAAGCGAAAATTTATGATTGCAATTCATCTTTTATCACACAGTTCGTTGGCTGTGAATGATAAGTCGTCGGTTGATGATCTCGCAGAGCGACAGTAAAAATTGAAAGCCAATATTGCATTTTTCAAATTAATTTTTAAGATGCTTTTAATATTTTTTGTTGCGCTAGCGCGATTTCAGTGATAGCTTTGTTAAAAAACTTACGTGCGAAAGTCTTACTTCACTACGTTACGATACAATTTTTTTTTTAACTTATATTAAATAAGTGGCGAAGCTTTGAACGACTGTCTTCCCTTTTTTTGGTTTTAGTTTTATATCTATAAATCTTGACAAGCGTGGTTTGTAAATATTTGGTAAACTTTTAATCGTCTTAATGCTTTATATGTACATAGATAGATACGTTTATAATTGTATCAATGCAATGATAATTTTATATTTCTTAGCAAACTACAATGTGTACAAAAGGAATACATCTCGATCTTCAATTGTAATGACTTTGTAATGCACCGTTTGGAATTGAATATGAATATCTGTGGTCATAAATATTAGTAGCTTAAGTCAAAAATTTAGTTTCAAGAAAGCTTCAATTACTTATTTGTACATAGTATTTGAATATTTTTTGAAAAAGTTATGGAAGGGCATTGGAAAAGTTTTATATCAGATTCCAAGATTATTACTAGCACAGGGCCATGATTCAATAATTTATAGAAGGTAGTTTCACTTCTTCTTCTTAGCCGCCATCTTAGCTACTTGACAGAGCACGTGGTTCGTATTTTTTGTTGTAGCAACTTTTTCAAAAAAAAATCCAGCTTTTGACGTTGGAAAAATAAAACAAAGGAAAGCCAAACATATAAGTAGAGAAATGTTCGAATATTTTTTTTTAAATTTTCTTCCTAAATAATTAACTGCTTCTTCCGTGGATATTGCAACACACGGTATAGATGTAAGGATATAGCTATGAGAGCCACCGCACACCACAGACCTTATCGGCCACCTATTTAAATAGTAGGGCTCGCTGGAAATATGTACATGAAGATGTGTGGAGGTGCGCACATTACTCCAGCTTAATCGCTCCGACCAATTAGATGTGGTGCAATGGAAAGACTAGCGAGCCCAACTAACTCGGCGGCCGATAAAGTCCGTGGTTTGCGATGGATCTAAAATATTTTAAACAAGAAATATTGTCGTTATATTTTAATTTTTATGATTTTTATTCATGGGATTAGTAATGGCATATACCTATGTATATTAAAAATATAGTGATCAGTTATGAAAGATACACCTTTACATGTTCTGTTAAAAAATGTCTAAAATAACAAGCGAAAATCCCCAAGTTTTATATCGTAGCAGTGGCCACATTGTGTGTTTATCACAGACGCGGTTTGTGTCAAAATTTTTAAGTGAAACTACCTTCTAAAAATTATTGTATCATGCACAGGGATATGAAAAAACCGAGCGCGCGTACTGCTTACGCACTCAAGAAGTGGAAATTAATCGAAAAAATTCCAGAATGGAGGAAGTTAGCCAGACATTTTCTAATACACTGGACGACAAGCTTTATCTAATGTATAAAAATCTCCTGCCACGGTGTTTGTGATCGCACACCCCCGAACGGTCCAATAATAATAATAGATTGGCTCTTACATATACATATGTTAGAGTTTCACCGAGTTTCTCCTCTGAGTTGTGGCGTGCCCCTTGAATGGAGGGGGGACCTACAGTTTTACTCCGACTCCGAACGGCGATTGTATTTTTTATAAGAAGCTGTTTTCCATGAAGAAATACACTCGGAGGTTTGCCATTGCAAGGTTGCTTTGACCACGCGCGTACTACTAAAATGGGATTATTGGAAAAAGCACCTTCCATACAAACACAATTTTTCATATCACATATCTCTGGAACTGTTCACGGTAGAGTACTGGAACTTGGTACGGAGATATATGAAAATCAGTCCATACTCATGGAGAAAAATTGGGGATATTTTAAAATGGGACGTGGCACCATCCAAACGTACTGAAAATTTTAGCTATCTTTGTATGTATGTAAATATAATTGTTCTATACGTGTGTTTGTGCACGACCTCCTCCTAAATGGCTGGACCGATTTTATCAAAATTTTGTGTGTGTGTTTGAGTGGCTGGATAGTTTGGCTTCCAATTACTACAAATCGTATTTATGATCCGAAGTGGCTCATATTCGAGAAATTTATGTGTTGGTAACGAAATAGGGCCGCCAGGTAGCGCTGGAGTAGAGTTGTTACCAAGATTCGTCAAGTGAGAAAAAGTCCCGTCAATTTCAAATGCAAACTGTAGGTTACAACATTTTGCATGGAGTTTCCTCAAAAAAGTGTTACGAAAAAGTGACTAAAACATTTTTTGTAAGAACTGTCCTAAGCGACTAACCCGGTTACAGATTTTTGCTTGGAATTGTCTCGAAAACCTATAGTCTCACGAAAACTGTGACTTAAGCGCTGGTCATGCTAACAAGCAGCGCGTGTCAAAAATCTCTCAGAATCAGTTGTTCAGTGTAATCAGTTAGTCTGTTCCAGTATCCAGGATTTAGTTAGGAAGATAATAAACGAAGGATACGTACTCGTAGCCTAAATGAAGTCGACATTATTGTTATTTGCTGATTTTTCATAATTTTCAATGGAATAGCACAAATTAAGTTTATAATGGACTTTATTTTGACTATGGCTATGCGCCAATATATGTATCCGAACGACGTCTCAGTAAATCTGATGGTTACCGGAAACACAAAGCGAAAAATCAAAATTCACCGAACTTTACTTGCAAGCCCTGCCATGTGCTGCGTCGAGTAATCACTTTTATGCAAAACTCATTAAACAGATTCAGTATGTGACAATACTCATAATATGCGCTGCAGTAAAATGTCTGTATAACCAGAGCTTTATTATTTTTACCAAGCTAAAAACTCAGCCAGTTTCGTCATCTTTGATGCCGCGTAACTCCTCTAGCGGTACTTGGATCTATAGCAACTATTGATTAGGATCAAAATCCATATCAAAGTCCAGTTCTCCCCCAATTATTTCGAAGTTTGGCATATTTTCGTCTTTGTTCCCTGGAAGTATAAATCAATATCTATACCCTTATTTTATAAGCTTGTTGAAAACCACAACTAAAATAATGACTTTGCTAGGCAGCAGGAAATCAGTAACGATCTTTCTTGGCTGTCCAAAAGCGGGCACTCAACCTTCATTACTATGGCTTCTTGTTGCCGGCAAGCTCTTTAAACCGAAAAGTAAAATCTTATGGATGACCTATTTTATTCGAAAATTTCAGAAAGGTATATAATTATTTTCATAATGGACATCCAAGATTTTCAGGTGTACGCACTTGGAATTATAAGAAAATTTATGTGCAGATAAACCTTTTGCCTTCTTAACGGGTTCTAATGCATTTCTCTTAGTTAAAATTTTATGAAAATATATACGATTTCCCGCGAGCTCAGCCCCTTAAGCATTGTCTGCGGGTCTTATTGAAAGGCTTAGCCCATCGTCAAAAAAAACTGATTGGCCTAGCATATGCCAAATATTGAAAACGATCCGCGATAATAGGATCAACGCACATGGTCTATTTCCAAGCTACAGCTACCGGGGAGTGAGTCGGTAGTTTAGAAGCAAGGTCCGCTCTTGTCGTACAGAAACCACACTCTATAAATTATGAAAACAGCAGATGAGGAGGCTCGTGGAGTTTTCGAGAAAAAAATTCTACGGAAGATTTAGGGGCATTTACGCGTTGCCGATGGCAAATACAGCAAACGCAGGAACGATGAACTGTATGAGCCTACAAGACTAGGTGGAGAAGGATTTGGTTTCACATGGCATTACCAATCAGCTCAGAACTGAAGCGACTGGCGTGCTTTAGTGGACTCGACTAGAATCGCTTAGCGGGTTACAGCGACAAGCAATAAGAACTGCGTAAGGCTCTTACATTCGTCCCTATGGAAATTCATTTGTGAATGTCTGTGTATTTGATTTAAAATATGTACTTACATGCATATACAGTTGGAAAGCGCCTTTTGGCTTTAGCTAGTTTTGTCAACGTTATATATTTAACGGTGCCCAAGTTGAATATTAAAACATTAGGTTATTGTACTGAAAGAATGTTCTATTTCGTTCGTCTTAGTAAGTAAGTATATAGTTTGCGCAATGGAATACTAAAACAGTTAAGAAGGTAAAACGCAGAGTCATAGCACTAAATGAACTCTAAGCTAACAGATTTTTGCACTAATTGATAATACACCAAACAAAATTGCACAAAGGCGATTAGCAGATTGGCTGACAGATGATTGACACAAGAGCTTATTTGCGAAAATAGATGTCAATACAAAAACAAATAAATAAATCTGCACTAATAAAAGTGTCAAAAGCATAAATTGCGTCAATTACCTCGTAACTTTGGGTGCACAAAAAAATGATGCAAAAGTATGTAGTTATGATGAGATTTTTTTACGATACATGTGGATATCTCCAATATGTATGCATTTATGGGCATGTGTTAATATTTCGTCTCAATTTCAAAGCGGCTATTGTGTTACACTCAACAATGAATTTAAGTTCATACGAGGATGTATATGTACACAGCGATTCACTTAAGCGCTTTACTGTTTTAGGGCTTAGAATGTCGAATGATGACAAAAGAATTCTTTGACGGGTGAGGGTCCAGGGTGCTGGGTGTAAATTGTGCAGGATTGCGCGTCTCATTGTTATGGTATTTAATTTGTTTTAGTTGTTTTTAGTTGGCAGCTCTAATTGGTATGCGATGTTTTATTATAAATGATTTTTGTTTTTTAAGTCATGAAATTTCGCAGAAAAACAAATGACTTTTACTTTTTTCTAGCAACTCATGAAAATCGTACTTGCATTACCAACGGTATTTTAATATTTTTTTTCTTTAATTAAAAAGAACTTGGTTACGTAATGTATGGAAATCAATGCGGGGGCAGCAATTTCACAATATAGTTAAAGCAAAGATGTAAGAGAATTTATTGCCAACACGTGTGTTACTTTGGAATTGTAGTAAAGCGCGTATGACTTCATTTGTTTTGATCCAATATTGGCGGTTGACTAAGCATTCCGTGAAAATGAAATCGCTGAGCGGTAAACAAAAGATGTACTTGGGGGACGCGCTAAAACAACATGTTTGTGGAATTGTAGGGTAAAATGCCTTTGGAAGAGCTTATTGTTGAACTGAAAAAGTTTACTTCACTTTTGTAACTTAACCTGATTCTTTAACGGAATCATATTCCATTGGACTTGATGCAAATAGTGCTTGTTCACATGTATGGAAATAGAAGTTGTGTTGGTCAATATGTACGAGTAGTCGAAAAAAAGTAAGTGCGCCTGGGCCACACTGGAAAAGTGAAATTTACGTTACATATCTAGTTTGTCTCATAACCAATATATATATCGCACACCAAGATCTAAAGTGCGATCAACAAAATAAAAAAAAACGAGTTTTTAGAAAACGTGAACAACTGATTACCTCATCTCTGTGCACTGCAGAAGTTTTCCGTCTTCATCAATGCTTTTCAAATATACACAGAAGAAATACGTTTTAGGGAGTTTGCGTTTTAATCCTATATTGGGGCTTAAATTAGGATTTTTTGAGTTGTCTCTCTTTTGTTTGACAAATGTGTGTATATTTTGGAGTAATTTCTTTTAAAGAGTCAATGTAAATTTATACTGAGCAGCATTTTCAGTTCATTTATAACCAAGGTACATTGAACAGGTAGTATCAGTAGAGCAGCTGATTTGATTTATTTTCAAATTATTTGGTCTCGAAAATGTCAAATATTTTTAATTTTTTCTCACAAAAATTCTGAATT
>NW_016180390.1:4918-6784 GCF_001687245.7 Rhagoletis zephyria | reverse complement strand
TTTTTTTTTTTCCTCTATCAATGAGCTTAAAACAATAATCTATTGATGCCACAAACATAGCTAAAGTATAGCCAGAAACTTCAATTCAATTATTGGCCAATGCTCTCTTGAAATAAAAATGCATAAAAAATGTTTGCCATTTTTCACCCTTCAATAGTTTGCCATGAAACCGCAAAATAGCTTCATGTCACCAAACTATTTTAATTTAATTTTATATGCTGCCATGTTGCGTATACGACACGTAGTACGATTGGGTGGTGTATAGAGAAGCGCGCCAGAGAAGTAAAAGCAAAACAGATACGAAACAACGAATGCAAACACTTGAAAACATTGTCGTGCGCACAGCGGCTCAAGCAACAAGTGTTGCACAAGTTCATACATATGTACGCACTTGCAAACTTTACACTTAGGGAAATTGCGGAAGGCAGAAAAAACAACAGCAAATATAAAGAGCAGACAAATATGCACTGGCAGCAGCAAGCAAGCTGCATAAAACATTTACACGCAGGTTACAAGTTTTTACAAGATTACACTGCTGCGAGACGGCGCTTAACGGTTTACATAGGTGTGTATGAGTGTGTGTGTGTGTGGGTGGGTACTTATCAGCAACTATGTATATGAATATTTTGCAAATAGCTCACCATCGCTGATAGGGAAGTAGACGCAGCGCTTTAATGCTACTACTGCTAGCCATTTAGATGTCTAAGGAAATCAACTTTACAAAATCTTTTTTTTTAACTTGAAATTTACTTAGTTTGAAGTTTTTATTAATTTGCTGGGCTGTCTTTCCTTGCAATTTTCTACAACCAACCTTGTAATACCATTGAAATTTTTTCTTGTCCACAGGTACGCCGGCGAGCTCAAGCACAAGCGCAACAACAACAACAACAGCAACAATACAACTTGGAAAATGCGCGCTCCTACTGTACGAGTGAGCCGCGCCTTAGCGAAACGGAAACGCCGCCGCAAAGACGCAAATTATCGCAGCGAAGACCGCAACAGCATGGTAAGTTGGCAAACAAGTTTTCTTGGCATTTTTGATTGTGCGCTTGTGTGTTCGTGAGGCTTTGATTGGCTGCATGCCGGCAACAGATTCTATTTTGTACTGATTGGAAGTGTTTTAGTACTGTGAAAATACTAACAAGCGTTCTTAAAGCAAAAAAAAATATATGGCTTTGCTGAAAGTTCGTTGGTTGTAAAAGCATATGGTTAACTTATTTAACTAAGTACCAAGTAGAGCAAATAAGCTTCAGTCGTGTCTACTTTAAGTGTATATAAGGAAAAGCTACCTTCCTACTTAATAATTCGTGTTTGCTATTTGATTATAAAGTAGTCAACAGCCTTAATGTGCTTCCATGTCTCACCGACTCTAGTGCATCATGCTTCGGACAAATTTACTGTGGGAGGTACGAATACAAGTAGGCGAGTATAGTTAAAATCTTGTTTACATGTTGATTTTTTTGGTTAGAATTAAAAAAAGTAAAAAAATAACAATAATTATTTTACGTCTCCGATTATGATCTATTTTCGCTATTTAGACACAGATATGTATGTACGATATGATATGAAAGTAAAAACCAGGAATACATAAATTTTTTTTTTTTGTAATTTAAAATTGGACATTGATTTTTAGTTACCAAAATCTTAAACAATTTTTTGGACATAATTTGTTGGCTGTTAAAAATTGTATAGAAATTTCTTGTTATCTGAAAATTGAGCTTGCATTTTGGTTATTTTAAAACTAGACATACATTTTCGCTTATTCAAAAAATGGATATCGTTTGTCGATAATTTAAAAACTGAGCATATGAAACCGACGCTTAGTGGTACATAGTTTACATTTAACACAAATTCTAAGGGCCGTGC
>NW_016180390.1:0-3664 GCF_001687245.7 Rhagoletis zephyria | reverse complement strand
TTTAAAAAACTCGACATGTTTTCGGTTAGTTCACCAACCGCTTCATTTACTTTGCAACCCTCTGTTGTTTGCTTAACCAGCGGAAAATACAACAGCATCTGTTTTACCCAAATACTAACTTTTGGTACACCTACGCATTTGCGTTTAAATATACATACATATTTACATTCAAAAGTTGTTGTTAAATTATGTGTTTAAATACGCTGTTATCTCAACAAGTCACTTGAGATTATGACATCCGCTGTCGATATGCCAAAACAACTTAACCATTTCACATAAACAGGAAAAATGAGCAGGAAATACTGACGCCAAAATGCTAATTTATGCTGAACGCAGCATGTGTCTGATACTACTGAAGCTATTTTTTTTTTTGCGGTAGTAAGGAGGCACAGTGGAGCGAGGAGGCTTATGGAAATATTTGTTCATTTAAAATTGCTGTATTTTAATTCTTTCTCTTTAGATATATGTATGTGTGTATGTACATAAAAAATTTCGAAAACTTGTAAACACACCATTCCCATCAGTTTATCTACAGATAAACCCCCATGTCCCCTCAATGGCTCTGAGAGAGCAGGGTCTATAAGTTATAGAGTGGCCCCTTTTAGTGCGGTTGGCTTAATTTGAAAACACTACAGTGGTCAAGTAATTGAAAATTGAGGTTTAGAGAGTCTTTACTGAGATGAATCGCACTACCCATTCTTTGATTTAGTTTAGAATCATCTATGCAGATAAACGTCGATTCTGAGTTTAGATCTCTGGCACATTCCCGTTCGTTTGACTCTGGGATTATTATAGAGAATTTGCTTTCTAGACCGACTAGCTGCCCTCTGACTTAACATCCTTATATTAATCGAAAGAGTTTCTGTGACCCTCACGTGTCCGAACCTGAGGCCTCTCCCCAGCACGATTGCTTCTAATCTAGCGGCATTGCATCAACCTACCGATGGAAAGTTCAAATTAAGGTCATAGGAAGGGCTCACGTGACAAGCTTGGACTCTGGATGGAGTCTTGGTTGTCGCAGGCCACCAAACAATGACCCACTGTTCAGACATACAATACAAGTTTGCGTTGCTGTAGTTAACTAAGTAAAGCATTATACAAGTTTAGAAACGGCAGGAAGTCACTAATGTAAACTGGTTGTTAGATTTTCATTTTACAACACTCTGCTGTCAGAAAAAGAACTATTTAAAGAGTTTCAATTTTTGTACTTTTAATACAAAATTTCATTTAAACTCATGCCATTTTGAAATTACACAACGCGAATTAAAATATGTCAGCTGCTTTCCGCGTCAATACGGCACTAAAGTTTCATGCAAATATATCGAGTGTAGAATGCTCTATTACGCCATAATGGTAAAAATTGCTCAATAAAAAGGAAGTCAAACTAAGCGAAATAAATAAATGGTAAAATTCGTATAACACATTTTCGGTACATAAAGTGACTGTTTGAGAGTGATGGAAAAACTGAAGTGAGAGAATTGAGGGTTTATAATAGTACAGCACCATTGCCCAGTGAAATATTTGTTGGTGGAAAATATCGTCTTTATTGGCCTAATTATAAAAGCAGTTCGTTGAACTTTAATAAATATTAAGCATGAGCACACAGCCATATATTTTTATATATAAGTCTGTGTGTATGTATTTTTAAGAATAGCATTAATATGTATATTAAGGTGTTACACACATTTATATCCATACGAATGACTAAGCGTGGCCTTATTTAGCTGCTGTAAATAAATAATCTTAAATGAAGCATATCGCACAAACTGGGAGAGATGCACAGAGAAATTAAAAGAAATTATGTGCACAAATTGTGGCGAATGACTCACGCCGCCATTAAACGCGTTTTTATTAGCAAAAACGCCAACCTACATTTTTTTTATATACGCGTAGAAATATAAACATGAAAAATTTCACAAAAAAAACCAAAGATGCCGAAAAAAAAATATTTGCATGGATTTTAAGCTTGTGCGCACAAACATTCGCGTTGGTAAATTTAACATTTTATTTTATTATTAAACGCGTTGTTTTACGTTTTTTTATCACCTTGAGGGAAAAACATATATGTATATCTATGAATATTTCACACACAAAAAGCTACTAATTGAAAGAATGTCAAGGTGCCACTTAACCACATTCTTTCAGCAAAAGCCTTCATAAGAAAATTGTCAATTCTAGCCACTATATTGAAAACCCTTTTTCATCTTTCGAAAGACTAGTTGATAAATCTGCTATCGAGGAGGTCTTAGCGTTATTCGGTTTGTCTTTTAGGAATAAATTTCCTAAAAATTAAATAAAATAAAAAGGAATACGTAAATTTTTTCGCTATAAAAACTAAAAATTAATAGAAAACTAAATTTTAGAAAATTTAGAAAAAATGTTAAATAAGCTACTAAAAACTAATTTAATAACAGCCGGTCTCACCAGCAATTTAAATGGAAAATGATTTTGTATTTTCTGTCAATTTCCATATAGAATTCAAAAAATTAATATCATTTTTCACTCAAAATTAAAGTTCCTAAATTTTTTTCTTTTTAAAATAATAGTCTAAAATTAATAAAATAAAAAAATTAATTAATTCATATAGGAGAAAAAGGAAGGAGAAATATTATTCTTCTTAAAAATAATAAAAGCTTAAAATATAATTGAAAACGAAATTTCTAAATGAGAAATAATTTTTTATTTGCTGTTAATTTCCATATAAAATTCAAAAAGTTAAAATCGTTTTTCATTTAAATAAATTGCTTTCGTGAAATTGGCAGTAAGTTTCTTATAGTTAAATGATATTATAAAAAGAAAAAAACCAAGGAAGTTCCTAACACTTAAATGAAATTATAAAAAAAGTTTTTTTTTTTTAATAATATAATCTAAAAATTTAAAGACAAAAAAATAAGTTCCTAAATTCTTGTTTTCTTTCAAAAGTAATAGTCTAAAATTAAAAAAGTAAAAAAATTAATTAAATCATAGAGGAGAAAAAGTTATGAGTTTCTAAAAATTTTATGAAATTTAAAAAATATTATTCTTTTTAAAAATAATAAAATTAAATTAAAAACGAAAAAAAATTAAATTAACAAAGTTTTTGAAAATTAAAGGAACTTTAAAATAATATTGATATGTACACTAAGTATTTTTCTTTCTAAAATAATAAAATTTAAAAATTAAAAGCTAATTAAATATAAAAAATTAATTAAAAAGCCGCTGCCGGAGGCCTCGATCCTCAGATCTCTCGAATGGCATTCCAGTGCTTAATTCTCTCGTCTGTTGGAGCAGGGCGAGCAAAATGAAATACAAGTGCTTTCTGTCAAAAGAGTTGGCAGGGCAGCAAGGCCTTTTTGTAAGACTTTCGAGCCAGAATAAACAAAATCTTTCAAACTGTCTGAACGCATCTGGCATAAACTTGATTGCGCTGCTTTTCAACTACAATCTTCTTTTTCTTATTTGGTTCTCAACTGCCTAGTATGCATGCAAACAGCGCTAAGGTGCCTTGAAATATGTTACTTCATTTACATATGAGCAAACACATCCATATACATATTTACATACAAACGTACATATATGCGCAGTTTATACTTGCGGGCGGTGAAGCGGAAATAGTCGGTTAGCTTTCAATCAAACAAAACTCATTTTAATCATGGTGGTGAAATTTAAACAAATGCATATTCAC
>NW_016180388.1:0-6786 GCF_001687245.7 Rhagoletis zephyria | reverse complement strand
TCATACGGTAAGTTCAATTAAGTTAAGTCTAGACTAACTGAGCTTTAAGACGGAAAAAGACGAAGTAGGAAGATCTTTGTTGGTTGGGGAGAGGTCATTGTATTTCCGACTTGAACGGACTACCAACGGACGAGGTCAAGTTACTTTTGGTTATTTTATTTTGGCTTGCAGGCTCACTACAAACATACGAACGAGTCAATAAAATCACATTTCGCGCGAATGCATGTCCCTTAGCTTTCTGGGCTTTTTTTTGAGTGGAGCGCGGGACTGCAGAGAAAAAAGAAGAGCGCGCTCTTTGATCAAGAAAGTGAAGAATAATGAAAATAAAAACGCCTTTCGTCCGCCAAAAAATGTGCTGTAGTTATGGGCGTCACTTTGACCAAAGACATGGCTTATTGGTCAGCTCAATGAATGGAACTGGTTTTTTCGAATTGGAATTGCTGTCGCGTTTGTTGATATTGAACTTCCACTCTGCGCTTACTTAAGCTATGTATGCATACGTGATGGTATTAAACAATTTACGCTGCTGCAGCTCGTAAAGCTAANTACAAACAGGAAGTGATTTAAAGACACACATATATATTGAAATCACGAATACCGCAGCGTTTGCGATAGATATTTGTCAATCTGCGGGATACATACATATTTAGTTTGTGAGTTTGTTCAAATCGTTAATAAATGTTTAATAACAAATATTAACTTGTCTTGTTCAAAAATTCCGGAATTCCCGTAACCAAAGCTGGACGGGACTTTCCTCCGAGGCGAAATACTTAGTATTATCCTTGGCTCCAAACTTACGTGGAGGCGCAAAAAGGTAAGAGTAAATAAAGGTCTAGCAGCGTACTATACCTGTAAAACAATCAAAGAATAATTGGAAGAGTTCAGAGACTCGCAAACCTCGGTTTATAAGGCGCCGTGAGAGGCGCACCACAAGAAGGGCTGAACATGATTATTTACCTCAAGCACCCAAAAGTATCCGTAACAGATGCAGCCTCAAAAGCTGACTGAGGGAATCAAAATTGCGAAAGCAGACGTAACGGAATCAAGGCTGGCTCAGATGTCGAAACTGATAACCTCACGTCCTTCTGGGAGTTTAGTTTTAATATGCCCATACAATTTCTAACCCGGGAAGATTGGAATTAAGGAATACTCCACAGCAGTAAACAATGGACTTTGGATCAATCGGGATGACTGTGAGGTCTCAAGCTCCTTGTGGCCTAGGCTCAATAAGAGTCATCACAGCTTATGCTCCATCGATGGCGTATACCAACAAGCTCCCACTGCAGAAGTTGTCGGAATGAGGATGAAGAGGAATCGATTCACCACTTCAATGCCCAGCTCTCCAGACAAGGCGTTTAAAGCATTTAAGATCACGCTTTTTATTCGTTTGGTGGAGATAGCTGAGTAGAAAATATCGAACATCCACGGCTTCATCCGGGATAGTAAATAGTTTGACAGACTTTATACTGACATTATGGATACACCTCGCTTAGGAGGATGTGCACTCACTGAGGGCATTCACAATGGGCAAATCTGCCTGCGAATGGAAGTACGAGTCATTCGTGCGCGCCTTCCTAACCTGACCTGAGCTATGGTGATTAGGAGTATACCTTTGCAGGCCCGTACGAATACTTCCTTGACTAAATTTCACTAGTAAGTTAGCCGGTTAGCAAGATTATGAACAAATTGTCATCGATTTCCCCACCAACTAATTATATTTATGAGAAATTTCGTCCCTGATTTCTTGCATACTTTAAAGCGCTTACAACTCTGCACGCACTTGTGGTCAATTCTCGTTGAATCCGACTTCCCGCAAAATACTACACCGTTTGTTTTTAAAATATTTTCCACCCTTTGATGTACTTAATTGCATACTTTTTGGCTGTTAAAACTCAGCCAGGCGGAACGCTTACTTTTAATAGAATTACTAATTATGCATTCTGGGTAGCATACGGTTCTCCGTTATTTTTGTTTTCCCCACGAAATTAATCCACCGAACACCAATTAGTTCTTTTATTACGCATTCAATGTCAACAACACTACCTCCCAACAATCAATTTGCATAACTTTAGGCGCAATAAATATTTTTGTTCAAAACAATGCGCTGCCACCACCTTTTTTTTTTAATTTCCACGCCATTTACGCCGTTTTTAATTAAAAAAAAGAATCGTTGTGTGTGTCAAGATGTCAAGTAGTAAATACCTAACTTTCGTGCCCCTTTTGTGGTTTGTAAACAAGGAATTTCCACTTTTGCGCGCTACTTTTTCGCCTCATCAATTCGAAGTTGGCGCGCAGTTATTTGGCTTGCATTTTTATTACCATACCTTTCTGTAACAGCCAGCTATTTGTTGGACATTCTAATTTTATGTTTGCTTTTTTCTCTTTTCGTATTCACCTTTATTTTTATTCATACTCTTATTTTAGTACCCTATTACGTTTATTTTTAGTTCTCCTTTTACTTTGCCTCACTTTTTATGCTACCAACGCACTTTACGTCACTTGGGAGCTGCTCCGAAATTAAGCGCGCGCGCCTTTTCCCAGTGATGATTGAAAATTCATGACAGCTCTGCTTTCATAACTTTTTCGCTATTTTCCTACTTTCATTTTATTGTTTACACGACTGCCATGCAACGTGTGGTTAATATGCGAGCAATGCGAGTAATTGCGTAAACAAAAGTTTAAAATATTGAATAAAAATATTTTAGTAGCTAATATATATAAATCGGACTTATGCACATTAGACTGCACCACTCTCCATACAAAAAAAAAAAAAAAAATCGGCACTGTTTTTCCATTAGAATTATAAAGGAGTTTTTTCAAAAAATACTTTAAACAAATTAGTTAATTTATAAAAAAAACTCTATTTTTGGGGATATTTTTAAATCTGTCCAGCTCTCGTAAATCTGATTTATTTATTTTTCCAAAATATTTTGGTGGAAGTCTTAAAATAAAAAAAAAACTTTGTAATCCCGGCGGAAAAACTTAATTTTTTTATGATGATGCAGTCTTATGTACATATGGTTTTTGTTTTGATGGCATGAGAGATAAGTATGGTTGTGTTGCATAATTTCAGGCGCCTTTATCTTTCCTTTCAATCATTTTGGAGAGGAACGTTTAGCATGGCGATGTTTAAAACTCATTTCAGAGCATCGCAGCCTTATTCCCACGTGATGATAAAACTCGCCGAAATTACTACCGTACTAATCTCTTCGCCTAGCAGTATGCAGCTAAAACTGATATTATTAGAAAAAAAATATTAAATCACGATAAAAAAATTTTTTTATATTTTTCGGCGTTTAAAATTTATTATATGCGGCATATTTTTTGGCAAGGAAATTATGACAATCGCCATTTTAGCGAGTTTTGTCATGTCGTACGAATAGCATTATTTAAAACAAAAATTTTGCGTCGCATTTGCACAATTTTAACAGATTTTTTAGTGCCTAAAATAAATTTCCGTTTCACTTATTAATTTTTTTTTGTTAAAAAACAGCACATCCAAACTGAAAGTCAACTAGTGAAGGCAGTTAAACGTTGAAAAAAATGCAGTTGGTATTTTATTCTTTATCTTTATTTGATTTATTTTTTTCGCTTTTACTTACAATATACTCGTTGATTAAGAGGTGTCTGTGACATCTGGCGCAGCTGACATAAATATGCTTTGACTTTTTTGTACCCGTATTTACACGAGCTGTTTGCTTAGCCACTTTCGCTCGTTTACTTTTGTTTACCTTAGGGAACGGTTCGAGACTAGGCTAAAATGTCTATATAAACTTATAATTGACACTTCTCGACTGAACTACTTACTTCTGTGATAAAAAACGGCAACCAAATGAACTAAAATAAGTGCACTGCCCTTTTTTACTTATGTAAGTAGATTATCAGTAAATGCAGATGGAGTGAGGCAAAATTAAATGAAAATCATGGCATACAATTTGCCAGCAGTTCCACTAGTGGTATCTTGGATAGGGTAACTACTACTGAAATGGCCTGCCGCTGCCGAAAAGGGAAGACGTCTGATATTTTTCCCATCTAATTAAAATGTTTACTAAATTCTGTAAATTTAAGGGAAATTTTAAAGCCCATAACTTTTTTTTTATTGTATAGGGAGAGAAAGAGAAAAAGTGAGTAGCTATGAAGCGATTCTCTTTTTGCTTTATGGTCAAAAGATATCAATTATATAAGCAAATAAGACATTAAAAAATATATTTTAAGTGCAGAATCGTTTGACGTACGCCAAACGAACAACCGATCGTAGTTTGTTAAGCTCTTTAACAAAATGCACACCAAGTAATGTTATATACAAATTCATGTAAATACCAATATAAACAACAACAAAGACGGTTCGTTAACTGCATAGAAATTGAAGGAAACTCTTTGGGGAAATGTTAAAGAAAACCCAAGAAAACAGTGTGGTCGAATGTTAGGAACCCAACAGAAGCCTCTAAACGATTGATATTTTTCATGAATTTATGTAGTTTCTTTGATTGACCTCTAACTATAGGAATACTCATAATTATTTTTGGACTAAATAGTATCGCTTCTGAGAGCTGAATAAGGAACAGAGACGCATCTAATGTATAAAAAAAATAAATAAAGAGCGAAATGCTTGAGTACAAAGAGTGTTTAAGATACCGGCCGACAGTAAAAACGTCCACAAATTCTCTATCTATTCTGTAAGCTGTACATAGTACAGAAGGTGAATTTGAGCCCTTGCGTCGATGACGATGAAGTCGATATATCGAGCCCTAACCAACAAAGAGACGCGACATTTTTTTCAAAATTTTATTTTTGATGAGGAAATGTATCGAACTGCTCTAAAAACATGTCTGCGTCAACAAGAAATTTTTGGAAAAAATGTCGCGTACGTCTTCTTAGCGGTTAGGGTTCGATATCATCCCTCCGACTCTGATGAATAGGGTTAGGATTTTAAGCCAAAAAAAAGGCATTTATGTTTTAATTTTGTTAAATACATAGCTTTATATTCATATAAAAAAATACATACAGTTGTCAAAAAATTATAGCCGAACCACTTTCTGCCAAGTTCTGACATATTAATTTTGTTGTTGTTTAATTTTGGTTATTTTTTTATAAAAATATATTTCATTCTTTAACAAAACCTGTGTAAGTCCAAGTTTCCAACTTTGTTCTTTTTTAAAAATTATAAAAAATCAACCGTTAGCCATTTGAAACTTGTACGTTATTCTACTAGAATTGAATAAGCTACAAAAGTTTGGCAGTTGCCCCATAGGTTTGGCAGTTATACTACTTATCTATGTAATAAAAAAAATCCTTCAATAGTTAGGTCAATCTTTTTGAAATTTTTTTTCACATTTTCAGTTCAGGGGCATCATTTAGTTATAGTTGTTTGCTAAATGGGAAGGAATATACAATTTTTCGTAAGAAATTAAGGCATTTACTTGTTTTTTAAAAATGTTTATGGATCTGAGGTAACAAATTGTTCTGAGCTGATATTTCATAAGACTTTTAAAAATTGAATAGCCTAGCTTCAAATCATTCAAATTAAGTATAAATGAAGTTTAATATTCGGGATTCCAACAAAGGTAGCGTTCAGTTTGTCTCTCGAGTGAATTTTTGTAGGCACCTAGACCATTCCATACTTTGTACGTAACATTTTTGAAGCCACTGTTAACGAAGATAACTTCTTACTACAGAAATAAACTTATTTACTACAGCTAAGCCAACCAACAATAGTAGGCAAATTGACACTTCGTTATCAGCAAAGTTAGTGTATAAATGAGTCAGAATCGCCAAAACCAAAAAAGAAAAGAAATTGTAAAACGTGACTGCGGCTATGCGCTTTCGGAAAGTTATACATAGCTCAACAATTTTTCAGTTACAATTTACAAATATGGCTGACTTAAGATAATTAATATTGTTGGTTGGTTGGTATTGACTTCGAATTGTAGTGACTTTTGATAAGGTAGATATAAAAGTATTGAAAGTTATAAAAGGGTACTTTTTTATGCTAAAAAAATTGTGAGATTTATTAAGGAAAAAAATGAAAGTTCTGCTATAAAAAATAAGAAATTATAGAAAACTGCGAACATTTTTTAATCGTATCAAAAGAAAGTGGCTTGAAAAATCTGCACTCCAGAAAAATATTGTAATAGGGTTGCCATTTAGGGGTCTTAAATGAAAAATTTACAGTAACGCTGCATTAAGCCAAATTTAAAAAAAAACTTGTATTTGAATAAATTAAAAAAAAAAAATCGTACCCAGTGAGCGTTGTCAACTACACAAATTTGCAACTTAAATTAATTACAAAAGTTATTTAAGTAAAACTACAAGTATGGGTTTCGACCGAAGAAGGTTTTTGGTAGAAATATTTCGGTAAAGGGTTGCCAACTATCGCTGCGATTTTAACAAGTAAAGCAACTATATAGGTTTTTAAATATAAAGTTTACCAAATTGAATGGTTGGCGAAAGATTTAATAGACATTTATTTATACATGTAGGTTTACCAAATACTAACCAAATATGGAAGCAGTGTGAAAATGTAAGTTAAATTAAAAATGACTACATATTTATAATGAATATAAAAATTTTAAGACAAAGACAGAGAGGGTTGCCACCCATTAAAATAACTGAAATTAATTTTGTATGCCTTATATGCGTGGCACTCTAATTTCACTATCAAATAAGGAGCATTTTAGGATATTTTGTGAGTGAAATATTTTAAATATGGGTTGCCTACTAGCAAAAAATTTTAGCGATTTATAAAAAACTAGCAGACCCGGCGAACTTCGTCCCGCCCAAAATTAA
>NW_016180387.1:0-6787 GCF_001687245.7 Rhagoletis zephyria | reverse complement strand
TACTCATTCTTAAACGATTAAAATAGAAAGCAATTTGCAGACAGAATTAAATAAAATTGCCTGACTTTGTGCCGAACAAATTTGTTCAATTTTTCAGTCTACAACAACTTTGTCAATACTTCGTCCGTTTCCTACGGCAGCTGCAAGGTCTACATACTACATACATCACACAAAGTTCGTTAATCCTGCACATAGCTCTACTACATATGTAAATGCACACATATGTATGTATGTACGTATATTGCAGCTTAAAATGTCCTAAGATGGGCCATGGGCTCGTATGGTACTCGGTTGCCCGGTGGGATGCTGAATCGCCACAATTACAACGCGGCACAGGCAGGTTGGTGTACCATTTGACCGAAAAAATACGAAACGTCATAAATCTTGTCGGTCTTATAGTCGACTCAAAGGGCTTAAATTCCTTGCTGCTAACATCTCGAGGGTAGGGAGAGGAAAACGGAGAGGCAAGAGAAGGCGCAGAAAAGGTAGGCAACGCAATTCACACTTTCCGAGCTGTGCGAATTTCGATGTAGCAAATATTGTAAGGCCAGGAAGCAAGGCGGAAAGTGGTGGGAATTCAGGTCCACCTGCTTTTGTACCACATACGTGCAGTGCTGCGGTGCATTTTGTTGCTGCAATATGACTGGCTGTGAGTTATGGTACACAGATTCTATATTTACTTATGTAATTATTTGTAATAATTGCATAGTTTTGATAGGGTATTTGCGAATATGGAAGTCAAATAGTTTGTAGGCGAAATTGGCATGCGGTGGATATTTTATGTTGGCATGAGCTTAGAGTTTGCTGGAATACATATCAGACAACAGCATGAGTTTACTCACTTCCATCTAAACAGTATGAACTCATTGCTGTGAACTCTATAAGGTAAGTGAGAAACCCCGTACAAACAGTGAGATTCATAGTTAGTTTTGAAATCAATGTTTAGCTGCAGTGTACTCATTTGATTTCAAATATGGCATTGATATATTCTTTCCAAATCAAGTCAAGCGATTGAAAAACTCTGTTATGAAAAGCAAGTCGAGCAATCGAATGACACTCATTTATTTCAAACAATTAGTAGAGAATACGACAGTTGTGAAAAAATGGATATTGATGAAGTATTTTTTTAAATATATGTATTAGTTTTTTAGTTTAAATATATTAGTTTTACTAAATTATTTAGTTATGCACCTGACGTTCATTTATATAACTAGTCTACAAAAGAAATGCAATGTTATCCCAGAAGACATCGACTTTATAAGGGACTTGAAAAATAAGTTGCTTTATCATTTAAAAACAGTTGCTGTTGACAAGTAACAGATTTGCACAAAATTGTGCTTTTTTTATACCCGCCAGCAAAAGAGCTCAAGAACTTTACCGAATCTGAGCAAAGGTACACAAAAGAGAAATGTTTACAAATTATGAGAACGTTAACTGAGAATTCTGACAGTACAACGGAACCACTAATTGCGGATACACCTTTGTTGAGCTGTTTTCAGGTCTTCTTAAACAACCTACCTTTGTGAGCACAACTGATAAAGCTACTGTAGAGCTGCGGCGATATGAAAATATTGAGGTATATTTTCATACGGACTTCGATATAATTAATTGGTGGGAGGTACACAAACGCGAAACGCCGCTGCTGCATAAACTCAGTCGTAGAGGAATAGCCACTCCTTCAACTAGCGCATCGTCTGAAAGAGTTTTTTCTTCTTCTGGAAATGTTATTTCTGACAAAAGATGCCACCTTTTGTCAAATGATGATGCCCTTAATTAGTTGATATTTATTGCATTATAATATGCAGTTAGGAAACCAATAAAATTAACAAACATTGTCTTTACAAATGTTTTTCTTTGATAGTTTCATTACAGCAGTTATGCCATGCACTTGTTTTTCAAATCAAGCACTTGTTATTTGAATCGAGCACTTGATAGTGTGAATTACTCACTCAACCGACAATGTTTTTTCAATCCTATCGCACGTTATGCTTGGAAATAAATTAGTGCGAGTGTGTGCAGATGTGAAAAGAAAGCGAGTGACTTAAAATGTAATTTGAGTGTATCCATGCAGCTCTCTGAAAATTGGCAAATTCAAGGGAAATTGCATACGAAATTTGCACACGGAAATGGTTGGGACGGAATCAAGTGCTTCTTAAATGTATACAAATGGTATTAATTTAACAAAAACTTGCAATTAAAAGGTTAAAAAATAACACGTAAAAAAAGACGAATACAAGAATGAAAGTAAATGTGAGTACGTACATACATAGACAAAGAAAAGGACAGAGGCAAAGGTAAAAATAAAAACAAAAACAAAGATGCGTAAAGATAAATGCAACAAGTAAGAAAGCCTAAGTTCGGGCAGAGCCGAACATTAAATACCCGGCGCACGTATTAAATATATGTTTTTCGCCTTACCGAAAGCTACGGCTATATGGTAAGCCGGGGCGTATCAATTTTGAGTAAATTAGAGTCCTTAGATTTCGAAATTTTGAAGTTTCAAGCAGTTCTGAAATTTACCGTTATATGAGAAGAGGCCGTTATTTTAGTCCGATTTCAATAATTTTCAACGGTTTGCTTATATGTGGCAAGCACAATAACCACACCGAGTTTGGTACAAATTGGTAGAACGGTTACTGAGATACCTATATGTGATCATAAGTGGGCGGTGCCACGCCCATTTTCCAAAAATTTATCACAAACGTATTTCTTGGTAAAGAATTGTTGCAAGCATCAATTTTGAATAAATTAGCTTCAATATTTACTGATTTATCGAAGATTTTGTATTTCTCTAAATTACCGTTATATGGGATGTGGGCGTGGTTATCGTCCGATTTTAAAAATTTTAGGCGATTTTGTATGCTGTACGAAGGCCGACCGACTAGTATGTTTTACTACATACATACTTAGGACTAGCAAACGTTTCGGTATACGACTTGATGACAACCATTCTTACTAATAAGTGCACATATCCACTTTCAGATAACTGAAAAGTGACATTTACGCAAAGTTACGGAGTTTTTTTATGTACATATGCTATTTGCAATTATGGGGTTCGCTCGAAAATGCCGGATGTTTTGGCCACTGGAAACCAATCAAAATTTTGAATACCTTAATGTAAAGTTATTCAAGGAGACTAGTGGATTAATCCACCGGGCAAAAGTCCGCCATCATCGCACTATGCAAACACCAAAAGCCATTAAAGCCATAAAGCAGCGTATTAATCGAAATCTACTGCTCAAGTGGAAATCACGTCCCGGGGGATGAATACATATCAGCAAGACAACATTCCGTGCATGATAAAACGTGACATGGTACTCCTCGGCATATATAAGAGACGTAGCAGGCACTTATTTACAGAAAAATTTAATAACAAGGACCGATTGATCTCTGGCAGCCTAGAACTCAGATTATCGGGCTATAAATTATGGTTCATCCCCACTTACCCCACAGTGCCCATCAGCACAGCAATCATTTCAATGGCAATGTGGGTTGGACACATTAATCACCTTTGTAGGGTTCGATGCCTTCCTAAACCTCTGCCGTTCTCTGTACACCGACATCCGGTTGCAATTCAACTCCACATTGAACCATTACAGGTCCTACTTACATTTGGATATTAAACCACAACCACCACGAAACCTCCCAAAGGACCATCCCAAGAGCAGGCCATTGTAAATGTAGTATACTTTGGGGACGGACCCCTGCTCCCCGTGGTACCAGGTTTAAGCCTCCACCGATTCAGGACTGGCAGCCTTTGACTGCTATTTTAATCCCTTATTTTAGAAAATATATCCTGGTTTTCTGCGGCAATATCTTCAGTTTGCAGTATGAGCTTGAACAATTTAAAATAAGAGTAGGAGTACCATTTTTTTTATATTTTTACAAGAACTTGTGTGCGAAAATAAAGTTTGCAATTATCCCCCCCCTCCTAGTTTGAAAACTTACTTTGAGAGGATTTTAAGTTCATAATAACTTTATTTTCCAAAAACAGCCAATATTTTTTCTTCATACCTCTTTTATTTATCACTTCATTCCAAAGTATGGTACATGAGTGAAAAATAATCTTGAGTACTACATATCTTTCTCATATCATTTTACCCTTTTTTAGGTTAATTACTACCCAATTAAATAAAATTATACTCTTCTTAAAACTAAACATTTTAGTAAAGCTTTGGTTTCCACGTAGGGATGCAAATTTGGGGAGTAACATCGCTACATCGATGTCTCGATGCATCGAAAAAATGAACATCGATGCTAAAATAAATCGCCAGAAAAACATCGATATATCGATGGTTTCCATGAACGACCCAGGACGGCGTGCGAGAAAAAAGTATTTTTTTTGCAATGACGTAATTTTTTCGCCGCCATGTGAATGAAAAGGAACGAAATCATGTGTCTGAATGAAACAACCGATTAAAAAATTACGTCATCAATTATTTATATTTTTCTCAAATGCAATTACAAATACACGGTTGCCGTGCTGGGTGATCTGTTTAGTTGGTTCATGGATGGTTTCCGATGTTTCGAAATTTGTTATGAAAATTTAATACTTTTCAATTCTAACTCTCTGTAATTCAATTATTGCCTTTATTTATTTACCATTCCTTCCCAATAAAGAGAATAGAAATGCATGCCGTCGTAAATTCGCTGAGCCTAAAGTTCCAAGGCACAATTTCATTGAAATTTCATCGGGATCCCGGTCCTTTTTTAATGACTAAGTATGCATTTTTAATATCGAAAGATAAGAATAAACTCGAAATTTCTGAATGTTCCTTTTAAAAGAATAAATATTAAAATTCATAACTAGTCAAACAATTTTAGGATGTGGATGTGGATAGGAATTCGATGCTAAAACATCGCTGAAACTGGCATCGATGTATCGTCAATTTAGTGATTTTAGGATCGATGTTTCAAAAATATCGATGCATCGTTTGCATCCCTATTTCCACGAAAGCGGTAACGTAAAATAGCACTCGTAACTTTACGTTGCTATGTAAATATTACCAGATGTCAACTAAGATGACGGCAATACATACCGTAATGTAATTTAATGGCCCTGACGGCGACAGTGACCGTGTAGAACTATTTATCACCGTTTATTGGCAACTTCATTTTTGTAGCCGTGTATTAGAACATTTTTTTACAATTCTATTGAACAAAATATAAGCACTAAATATATATTCCTATCAATTTTGAATAATAAAGTGGAAAGTGCTTGGGCGAACGAGAAGGGTAAAGTCCTGATAAATTTTGTGAAAAGCAATGAATGCCTATACAACATAAAAGCATAAAGCTACGTTACGTTCATCTAGCTTTACATAAAAGTGGTATCGCTATTAGCTATTAGCGTTGAGAAGAGCGTTCGGTATGGGTATGGTCGTAATATTACGCCACCGCTTTTCGAGGAAACCAAAGCTTTAGCCATGCATTTTTTTCTTTGGAAGCGTAAAAAACTAATAATTAGAAAATAGTATTACTTCGCCGTCAACCGAACAAAATATTGACGTTGATAGATAACTCATACGCCATGGCATGCGTTTTTAATTATCATTAAAATTATGTGCTTGTATTAAAAAGGCTATCTCAGACTTAATTGCCATCGATGATGTTAGTGTTGACCTTGTATCTCGCTTGTTAGTGAATTTCAAAATTAAAATTGCAATCAATGATGACAGTTAAGTCTCAGATGGGACTGTGTTTTCAAGTTTCCTGCAAAACTGTTCTACCAAATTTTGCATAAACTGAAAAATTATTAATAATAAACAATAAAAAAAATACTTTAAGACAATTCGCGAAAATACATATATCGTTGCATTATTGAGAAATTGAATTTCAACCTCCATTCGCGCTTTTCCAAAAGCAGTCAAATGTAATATTCGACATTAATTTATATGGGCGGTACAATTAGATTTTAAATAATTCCTTCTTTGATTTTAAACTTTATTACGAGAATTGCAAAAAATTGGTACAATGTATTTTTTTTTGAGAGTACTACCCTTCGCTAGCTTTCACATTTTCCATTTTTCTGGTAACTAATCCATTGATTGCGCGGCAATAAAACTGCTCGTCCTTAGAGACCTAGAAAATTTGTGAAGCGGAGCGTACTCCCGTAAGGGTATTCGGTAGCGACCGAAACAAATGGTAGTCTGATGGTGCAAGGTCTGGCCTATAAGGCGGCTGAATTAGAACTTCCCATCCGGTACCATCGAGATAAGATTTAGCCAGTTGTGTGACTGGTTGGCCGCTTCAACATGAAGTTGCCTGCAGCATTTTCTGGCATGCTTAAACACAACTGGTATCCTCTGTTGACAATCCTTTAAATCGTTGCCCAATTTCTCTCAGTGCTTAGCCACACAAGGACCGCTACAGCTGCTCGCCATTCGAGTACACAATTATCGTAAACAGCTATCAACGGAACCTTTCGACCCTTTTCACCCGTTCATCCAGCGGCTGTTGGTATTACAGTTGCAGCAGTCATTCCAGTTGTTCCCATTGTGGTTGCTACAGCAGCAGCAGCAGCAGCACTAATAGCAGCTGCAAGCGAAATGTTGGTGTCTGCAATCCGATTTCATCTTACACAACTCGACCAAACCGGGTAAATTGCTTAATTAAGGTGAGTATTTGTTTTTGTATACAGCAACGCACTGTTGTTGGTTGCTTAGAGTAATGGAATGTCATGCAATGCCTGGGAAAATTAGTAATTTACTCAAATTTGCGTTGAATTGAAGACATCTGGAGCATTGAGAGAACATTGAACAAATTCAAACTTGCCTTTCAATCAACT
>NW_016180386.1:0-6788 GCF_001687245.7 Rhagoletis zephyria | reverse complement strand
AAAAAAAAAAAGATTTTTTAAATAAAAAAGAACTTCTTGCCATCAAAAGAAAGTAATATTAACCAAAAATTTTCAACGGAATTTACCAGCATTTTTAAAAATTTATACCAATTTTAACTTTTTTTAATAGTTTTTTTTTAACCTTTACTAATAATTTAAAATAAACTCAGCCCAAAATTTTTGTTAAGAGTTCCTACATAAATTTTAATGTGATATCATTAAAAGGCTTGTCATTTCGAAGTTAAAACCCCATGGTAAAATAAAATATATTATATTGAAAACACTTTTATAAGCTATAAGGTTTGATATGTATGGAAATTTTTAAACTGAATGGATGTAGTATTAGACTATGATATGCCCAGAGTAGCAGAAAATGAAGGAAAATGTACTTACAATGGTATGAAAATAAAAATGATGTTATGCTCTGGTATTTATGGTATTGTTATTAAAATATTTGAGGGATGTAAATATGTATAAATATACAAACATATGTATATATGGGTAGGGCGTCGGCATACATATGTATTTATGATATGTACAAATTTCCTAGCTAAACATATGTTCATGATATTTATTTACTTACATACATAGTGTGTATTTTTCTGGCAACGTCATTTACACTTTTTCTAACATTTCGTTATATTTCACAGTAATTAGGCTAGCTTTTCCAGTTGGCTTATTTTCCTTTTTTTTTATTTTATTTTGCATTACATTAATTAATATTTAATTGAATTTTAATTTAGATTTTGTACAAAAAAAATATTATTAATAATGCGATGCACATACATACATACAATTACATTTGCAATCTTTACAAATACGAGTACATTTAAACATCAATTAACGTGCATGTCAACAGTTAAGCCAGCGCCGAGAGGACGTCAATTGGAGTAGCACCAATGCTGGCGATTTTGCAATTACGTAAATATAATATGTTTTTACTATATTTTACCAGTAGTTTTAGTATACAAAATAAATATAAGGTAAACAGGTTTGCGCATACTTGCATATAAATACATACTCGCATATGTGTTTGTATTTTAAAATGTGCGTTCTTTTTTTATTTGANAAACGTATTAAACTTGCCGGAAGTAATGAAAACCTGAGTCAAAAATATTTCATAGCCCAAAATTTGAGGATATTTACTTAAGAGTTTATATACTTTCAATTATAAATGTTTTTTTAGTTAATGTCAGTGATACTCTGCTTTGTGAGACGTTCTGCTATCTACTTAGATTTGACTATAGAGGTAAACTTCAAAGTCAAAAAGTGTTCGAAGTAGGATGAAAATGGGTACATATGAGCAAATCTCGGG
Organism: Rhagoletis zephyria; assembly: GCF_001687245.7. Taxonomy (NCBI): domain Eukaryota; kingdom Metazoa; phylum Arthropoda; class Insecta; order Diptera; family Tephritidae; genus Rhagoletis; species Rhagoletis zephyria. Next base: position 5,473 of record NW_016180386.1, on the reverse strand, counting down.
AGTTGTTACATTTTTCAACAAAATGTGTTTTTGGGCGAAAATGGTGGCTCACTTATCTAAAACAATGAATTATCTTCCGCCTTGAGTACAGAGCAGGATTCTATCGCGAAATTGCATTTAGATGAAAAGTATAGATATTCAACAATTTTAATTGAGCTCGAGGCCGTTTTTAATGAAAAACTATAGTGGAACAGCAACAACAATTTGAAAAAATGGTAGAAGTAATAGCCATGTATTTCGGAAATCAACACATGAAAACTTAAAAAATGTATAGGGGAAGTCGGGTATTCTTGGACACACTTTTAGTTTGGTCGAAAACTCGCAAAAAAATAACTTTTTCTAAAAGTTTTATAGCTTGGTTTTGTAGTACGAGATATAACCTTACTTTTGTTATTAGCAGAATTGATCAAATTGTATTAAATTATACATGTTATTTCAATTGGCACAAAAATTGTATTTTTGCGGTTTTGACAAATCTCGGGAATTACTGGACAGTTTTTAAGTCGATAAAAAGTCAAAATTATTGATGCAAAACATTTATTTGTAAAAGAAAACGAAACAGTATATCAAAATTAATATAATAAAGTAAAAAGTGACGACTAAAATAATTCCAAAACGCAGTGAACATACGGGTTTGCTCCGACGCAACTTAAGTAAGGCTGTGTTTCGCAGGTTTCCCCTTTGCGGCATATTTATCTTGCAAATCATGCAGAAAGCGATGTATTCTTAAACATTAATTTCAGTTGGAGATGGTATTTTCTTCATAGGTCAGCCATAATTGCAGGCGACTTCAAAACGGCCAATTTCGTGAAATAGCGGCATTCTGGCTAAAACAAAATTTATGGGCCCAAAAAACTATTAAAAATTGCGCAAAAATCTAATGCCGTGTGGAAATTATGCAAGAAAAATTCCTCAAATGTCAAGAACTAAGTGTCCAATAAAAGCCCGAAGAAAGGTCCAATAGTTCCCCGAACTCTCATTTTTGCCAAATCTCTGCGTATAAGGAGGAAATGCTTCAAACCTCATACAAAATTCTTTTCTGCGTTGGAGGCCCAAGCTTCCGCAAATATTATATATATATATATATTTAACTGAGTTGGTTCGCCGAAAAATCTAGCCCAAATGAACAAAATACTAAGTGAACAAAAAACTTTTGCAATATAAAATTTCTATTTGCTATGGCAGTGAGGTCGAGTTCTGAATGGAAAATGAATTTGGCATGAGACGAGTCGATGATAATTGGTTGAAGCTGTCAAGCATTGTTAGGGGCAAAAATATCCTGCCCTCCAAAAATACCCCGTGCCTAAGCAAAAATAACAACTCGTGCTCATATACCCGTAGCTGTGTAGGTAAGGTATACGCACCGTAGCACCATACACACTCAGCTAATACGTTTACTCGGTTTTACACGGTTCAACTTAAAACTCATAAAAGTCAATAAATATTGGCGTGGAAGTTTTTACACAGTATTCCTTATCTAGGCATATACATACATATGTTTTTCTGTACATCACATTTTTAGAATGAATTTCGAGTGTGCCAATAAAAATTGTAAAATTGGAATTTTAGTTTCTCAAATCATAGTTTTCTCATTTGGTTTAATTTGGTGGCATACTCCTGAAACACAGATATGTTGTAATTGATGCTAACGTCCATTGCCTCTAATATGAACATTTTTTGAAAACTTCACAAAGTTATTAAAAAAAAAACAATTAAGATTTTTTACGAGTAGCAATGAAAAAAAAAATAGTTATTTCGGTAGTTTTTGGCCTAAGTAAACGTTTTAAAGCTAAAATTGTTCAAATACTTGTTCTATTTTTTACTGTACTTGTTTCTGAAACTCCATTTATTGAAATGTATGCAAGGGAATGTTTTTTTTTATTTATTTTTTTTTTGAGAGAAGGGGGTGACACTAGACGAACCACTCGTGAGATATATGCTGGTGATACGGATCTAAAATGATTGAGAAGCTTGGAAAAGTCATTTAAAAGCACCGAGCTGCTATAAGTGATAATGATTTTCGATAATCAATATCACCGACATCATGCGGGATAAACATCTCACTGTTAAATTAACATCAATTTATACGTTCATGCGTATGTATGTGTAAGCCTTGTGCACAAAAAGAAAATATATATATTTTTGGAAAACAATTGATTAATTTGTGTCAGTCTATTTTTAGTTCATCTTTCATCAAGTACATAGATACATTTACGCCAGACACATACATTCACAACATATTTTATTTATTCACATGAAAGTATAGTCCATATTTATATTTATTTATATACAACTTTCCTGTATGCGATTCGATGTTGTTACCACTTCCGGTCGAAATCGATATTCGCTCAACGATGATGTCACCGATGGATTATTCGGACTGAGTAAACTTACTTCCATTGGTTGTGGTTGTGGCGTGGAATGGTACGTTGAGGATAGCGATGATGATGTTGTAGTTGTTGTATTATAAAGCGATATATTTAGCGGTGGACTACAGGTAGTTATACCCTTCTTATTTAGGGTAGCATAACTCTGTATCAGCATAAATGCGGTGAGGGTGATGACGACAATGGTGTTGAGGTAAATGTGGAAGACACAGTGCGATAACGTAGAAGCATGGCAGTATGTGAATTAAGCAGGTAAGAGGAATGGAAGGTATAGAAGAAAAATGTGTTTTTGTTAGATTTATGGATTCCTTTATTGTACATACAAGATGTTATATGTACTTATATATAGGTAAATAGTATATATATATATATTTAGTATTTAGCATATTAAAATGAACATATTTAATTGAATTAAGTGCATATGAACGTATATTATGGATATTTTTATTTGATGTTACATAAGTTATGTGATATAATATTTGCGGATAAAATTCAATAGATCATATAGTACAAATATGTAGAGGGGCATTATCATTCGGCAACCCAGTTTAATAAATTTTCCTATCATAATATCATGATACGTCTGGCAACGTTCGTACTGTGCGGTCACTTAAACTTTCGCTTGAAAGAATTTCCAAAGTTTAACTCGTTTACAAAGTGCTAAGCAGTTCTAATTTGTGTTATTCACACCGTAAAGAGTTTACTGAAGCCAAATTCCAATAAATTGACTTGATTTAGTCATAAAGTGCGTTGATTGAAAAGTTTTATTTAGTCGGCCTTCGTGCATATTTGCCTGTTTTGGTGCATTATTGTTGCTTTTGCGTGAGAGTGTAAGGAATATCGCATTTGTTTGTTCATTTTGCTTTCTTTCGCGCTTTACACACACCTTTGTTTATCATCGACAGTCGCTTTCTTGGTGACAGCTGATTTTGTTAACTCAGTGGCTTTAAAACTGTTAAGTTCAGCACGGTTTCTAACCATTGAACTTCACTAAATAAGACCACTAGCTATTAAACTGCCAATTACTGTGAGCTGGAAACGTTTTCGTACAATACATTCCTAATTTCGCTATTTTTATTCTTTTTTAATCAAATTCGCTAAAAATGTCCTGTCTGTTCGAAAAATGTAATGTAAAAGCCGGTTCGGACCGTTTTGTGGCGTGCTGGCTTTGCGATGAACTGTCTCATTTAAAGTGTGCTGGTATTAATGGGAGAGTTCTGGATATGATTATTGGAGACAATGGACTTCGCTGGTCATGTCCAAAGTGTAAAAAAACTGTTGTGGATCTCTGTAAACTATTTAGAACCGCTAGAAATGGATTTTCGGAGATAAGCAAAGAGCTAAAACTGCTCAACGAGAAGTTCAAGAAGTATGAGGATGAATTCAAAGAATTTAAATTATTAGATACTTCCTCCTCCTCTCCTTCTCCTGGAAAAGGTCTTAAGAGACGTAGGAGAGGCGTGGAAAATATTGGGTTGAATCCCATCACTGTGGACCTGGATCTTCCGCAGAACCGCCCACTTTTGACTCCAGCTATGAACAAAGAACTCATAAGCTTTAACACACCGATTCCTCGGCGGACTGAATCTCCCCAACCACGTCCTTCTTCTACTGGAGCCTCACTAAATTCCTGTTCCACAGCTTCATCTCAACCCTCCACCACATCTGAAGCCATCTCCGATTGCGTCAACACCGTTCCAATGCAAGTAGTCGTTGCTCCTTCCAAAAACTCCACAACTACATCTCAACCCCCTACCACATCCGAAGCCATCGTTGCTCCTTCCAAAAAGTTGACAGCTGTTCCGCAACCCCCTGTTCCGCAACCCCCTACCACATCTGAAACCGTTTCCGATTGCGTTAACCCCGTCCCGAGGGATTTAAGCGTTGTCCCTTCCAAAAAATCGGTCTTTATATCTAGGTTTTCAAAAGATACCACTGTCGATGATGTGAAGGGGTATTTAACTTCCAGGCTGACAGCAAATGAGTTGCATGTACGCAAGTTCAGATTCTCGTATGAAAGAAGCATTTCTTCTTTTAAAATAGACATATCCGAAGACTGCTTTGATAGAGTAATGAGCCCATCTTTTTGGCCAAGCGGTGCCTTCATTCGCGAATTTGAATTTAGATCTAGACCGCAAGGGCAAAATTTGGCTCAACTTCCGCTTTCCACCTCGGCATCAAAAAACTAATAAGTAACCTCACCATTAGCATTTACTACCAAAATGTGAGAGGTTTGAACACAAAGCTATCAAGGTTACACTTGCAGTCCTATGATTTTGACTTCAAAGTACTGGTGTTTACTGAAACCTGGCTCAAGCCGAATGTGTTCAACTCGGAAATTTTGTGTCCTAAGTATGAAGTGTTTCGAAACGACCGTTTAAATAAAAAAGGTGGAGGCGTCTTAATCGCTGTCCAGACTGACCTTTCTTCTGAAGAAATTGAGTTCACTGACACCGATGAAGTTGAATTCCTCTGCGTTCGAATAAGATATCATTCTATTAGCGTTTATCTTGTTGCTGCTTATATACCACCTAACTCGAGCCTTTCTGTTTATTTAAAACACTCCTCCTTACTGCTCTCTCTACATGCCATGGTGAAGCCCTCCGATACTGTTATTGTCCTGGGTGACTTCAATCTTGCGGGTGTTTCTTGGGATCTAATAGATGGTATTCTAGTACCAAATTCCTCTCGTGATCTCTTCAGTCAATTTTTGAACGATCTGTCAGATCTTAGTCTTTACCAGATCAACTCTGTTAGTAATAACTTAGGTAAATGTCTGGATTTAGTTTTTGTGGACGATGTTTCCAACGTCACAATAGCCCCTAGCTATGCTTTGATTACCCCTGTTGATTCTCACCACCCACCACTAGAATTGTCCTTGATAAATTCACGCAACTCATGTTGCTTTATCAGTAAAAAATCAAGGGCGGAGCGTTACTCATTTAAAACAGCAGATTATAATAAACTTAGGTTAGAGATATCGAAGATAACTTGGCCCCAGTATGATGGGAATGCTGAAGATAGTGCCTTACATTTTAGCAATTCCTTACGCCACATTTTCAGTAAAATCATTCCTCTTGTTAAGG
>NW_016180385.1:0-6788 GCF_001687245.7 Rhagoletis zephyria | reverse complement strand
ACACTATTAATAAATATGCTTGGAGAAGGGTAAATATTTTGTGTGTTATTACTGTACACATTTACCGACATATACATATTCATAAAAAAATGCGCATTCAAATTAATACAATAAAAATTTGTATTAAAAGCAGTGATAAATCTCCACGAAAATATTTCTGGATTAATATGCCCAAAAATACCTTTTGTTTGATGTCCATATTGAGTTATTTTAGTAAAAATATGTGGCAACCCTATTCAAACATATCTCTGGATTGGAAATTTTTAAAATGCTTTAAATTTCAATATAATATTATGATATTTTATTTAATGCAATACATTGTCTGAATTCAAAATTTCATTAAAATCTTTAGATATATAATATATGTGTATGTACNTTTCGGCAAAAGCGCCATGCATCATCTTACTGACGCCATTGTAGGCGAATCGTACATTGAAAATTAGGAGGCAACACTATTAATAAATATGCTTGGAGAAGGGTAAATATTTTGTGTGTTATGTACTGTACACATTTACCGACATATACATATTCATAAAAAAATGCGCATTCAAATTAATACAATAAAAATTTGTATTAAAAGCAGTGATAAACCTCCACGAAAATATTTCTGGATTAATATGCCCAAAAATACCTTTCGTTTGATGTTCATATTGAGTTATTTTAGTAAAAATAGGTGGCAACCCTATTCAAACATATCTCTGGATTGGAAATTTTTAAAATGCTTTAAATTTCAATATAATATTATGATATTTTATTTAATGCATTACATTGTCTGAATTCAAAATTTCATTAAAATCTTTAGATATATAATATATGTGTATGTATATTTCTTATTCAAAATATGGCCAAAATTGGAATTCATCGAGCAAAATATTCCCTAGAAAGTCTACAACTATACAGCTAAATACTTATTAAATTCTCATAATTTTTTATTGACTTTGAAGTAGCGTCTTAGGCACCACATAACAGCTATATCGATCAGCTATAGGTATTGGGCTCCTTTTGAACCATTTATTATATTCTGCATAATAAACTGACACGTAATTTTTCATCTTATCATTTTTNTCCCTAGAAAGTCTACAACTATACAGCTAAATACTTATTAAATTCTCATATTTTTTTATTGACTTTGAAGTAGCGTCTTAGGCACCACATAACAGCTATATCGATCAGTTATAGGTATTGGGCTCCTTTTGAACCATTTATTATATTCTGCATAATAAACTGACACGTAATTTTTCATCTTATCATTTTGTTCACCTCCGACCACCCACAATTGATCACCTTTCCAAACACAACCCATGCATCCACGCCCAACGTTCAAAGAGCACACCTATGAAAAGTAATGAATTAATTTTATTTTTTTAACTTTTAATGTTACTACGAGTATTTCAACCAACCATTGTCCACTCGTTCATTTGTGGATCGTAACGTTCAACTGTTCTATTTTCAGTAATTCCACCTAAAACGTATATGTAGTCATTGTGTACGGCTACCTAAATTGCAGAAATTTAAGCATTTAAAAACGTTTTTTACGAATTTCTCATTTTGTTTTCAATTATTCACTTACCGATGGGAAATTATGAGCTTTATTCATATCCTCACACAGTGTCCAATTATTTGAAGATGGGTCGTAACATTCAACAGATTGGGAGTCGTCAGTTCCATCAAAGCCTCCCATAACAAAAATTTTGCAATTTAAAGCCACTGCGCCTGCCTGGCTTCGTGGCGTAATCATACTGCTAACTAATTTCCATTTTCCACCGGGTGAATACCTAAAACGGTTTGATGAATGAAAATTTATTGTTGCTTAACAAAAACCAAAACTGGGTATATTTATATGTACAGTCAGCGTCAAAAATATGAAAACATAAAAAATTATTCGGCAAAGCACGCAGCGAAACAAGAGAGCTTTAAAATAATTTACATGCATTCGAATCGGGATTTTACTGGTCGTTCAACATAGTAATGAGAAAACCAACTTTGCATGAGTAAATTTTACCTTGATGGGTAGCTGAGGGTTAAAAAAAATTGCTTCATATGCATTTTCATCAATACTTACATTTCGACAGACCTTTTAGGCTGTCCATTTGTGACTTCTCCACCAATCACATAGATACTGTTATTTAACAGTACAACACTTGGCCAGCTACGTGTGTGAATCATTGAAGGCAATGCTCTCCACGTTCGCGTTTTAAAGCTCCAGCTTTTAACACCGTTAGTTATTTTGCCATTTCGTTCACCACCAACGTAAATAATATTGTCTTGCATAAGAACCATACCGTATGCGTATGTATTATGTTGAACTTCGGCGCATTTGTGCCATTCATCTTCAGGTTCGTCATATGTAAAAATGGTTCCTTTTCTGTCCTGCAATATATTTATGTACATACATATACATATATTAGGGTGGGTCAATATGTATGGACGAGTTTTTCGACTATGCGCGTATAGCACAGATGAATTCAACGCATTATTCTAAGCAAATTTGCAGAAGAAACCATGGGTCCAAAAACAAATTTGGAGTTTGTCAAATTGCGCAAATAGGTTTCTGAGCATTTTGCTGTAGTGTCGTAAAGGAGAGCTTAAATTCTGTATAAAAACATGGTATGAGGAATCCATTTCTGCACTTATCTTTTTCTTAAAACTTCCACCAGAGAGCGCAACAGCGAAAATTTTCACATTTTCTTCGAAACCTATTTTCGCAATTTGGCAAACTCCAAATTGATTTTAGAACCATGTTTTCTACGGCAAAGTTGCTTAGAATTAAACGCAAAATTCTCCTATGCTAAACGCGCATAGTAAAAAAAATATTTACCCGTCCTAATATATATAAGTATGTATGTATATAAGAACATATTATTGAAGTTAAAACACATTTATACATATCTATATAAACAAGTAAAAATTTATCAGTTTGAGCGAAACCGAACTTTATATGTATGAGTCTACATTAGAGTGGTCCAAAAACAGTAAAGTCGGAATTGCAATGCTCTCATCCCCTAGAATTGTTCTATATCGAAAAAATTATACCCCTATATTTTTATTTTGAAATCAAAAAATATTTATAGGTCGCTCAAAGTTGTATAGAATAATCATAGGGGGTGAGAGCATAAAAATTCCGGCTTTACTTTTTCACATGCATTTTTGGACCACCCTAGTGTACAGCGCACAGTGTTCTATTTTAAAAAAAGTGGACAAAATCAAATATCTCGAGAACGAGAACAGATAGCTAAATAGATGTAACAGTATTTTAAAGATATTGAGACGGATAATTCAGGAAAGTAGTCTCGTCGTTAAACGAATTACCTTGACATTTAAAATGACGTTCAAATAGTAGTTTTAATTTTTTTTTTTAATTTTTTTACCTAAAATAATTATGTAATGAACTTTTTAAAAGTTTTAAACGGATATTTTTGCTGCTCTTGAAGCAAGGCCATGATAATAAGCAGGGTTCGGAATCTCATGCGCTAAAAAAATCTAAAATATGCGCATTTAATATGCACTCGAAATTCAAAAATATGCGCTGTAAACAAGAAAAATATGCAATTAAAAATATTTTACCAATATTTTATTGCCGGTACAAAAATAAATAATACATGCATTTCAACAAGAAAATTACGAGAACAATTCATTTCAAAATACAATACATATTCATGCATGAGATTTGTTTATAATCAAGCAGACAGTTACAATCTTGTGTTAAGTTTAGTATACAGCTCTCAAGAAAAGCTAAAACTCCATATAGAAAACGGTGAAGAAATGGCGAAATATGTTGTCGTGAAAAATTTTCTTAAGACAGTACGGTGTTCCTAAAGTTTTTTTGCAAAAAAGGAGCATAGTACAACCCATCTTTTCAACAGAAATATATGCCCGCTCCATTATTTCGTGTAGAAAGGGCGAGACAGCAGGCTGTGAAATATCAGATACCAAAATTCCTTGGACACACACGAAATAATGGCAATTTTTTATTGACTGTTTTCTTAGGAGCTGGGTTCTTAGCTTAACTAGGAACATTGACAGTGGTTTAGATAAATATTTGGGAAAATATTAAAGTTTTTTTGTCAAGAGATGTCGCACTAAACTTAAATGGCTGTAAATCAAACAAAGCAAAAATATGTAAACTCCATATGAATTTATTGTAAACTATACTAAGATATGCGCAATAAATATGCAAAACAGGGATTTTTGCAAATTATGCACTAACATTTGAATGCAATTTTAAAGGGAATTCCATGATTTTTAAAAATAACTTAACCCATCCATCTGAAAATAGCTTTCAATAGACTTAAAGAAAATTTAAATGCGTTTTCCGGTTCTTATGACCTTGTAAATTGATTGCCTATGATATTTACAAATTTTATCAACCGAATCAAAATATTAAATGAGATTTTTGGAGGTTTTTCAAATCGGTACAGCTCACGTAAATCTTAATATTTGTCCGAAATATTTAAGCGGAAACTTTAAAAAATCTTATAATTCCAGTGGAGAAACTGCAACTTTTTTTTGGTGAAGCACCCTAATATTTACATATTATACATATGAACTAGCAAATACCCGTTCAGCCTCGTTGTGACCGAAATCTACTTTCCCGCTGTTGCTAAGGCAAGTAAAGTGTCGAAAATTTGTTTACAGAACTAGCCGATATGAGACTATATGCAAAAGAAAGCTTTAAAGGTATCTTCAAATTAGCTGAAGATGAAGCAAATAAGGTTGGTTTTATCTTATAAGTACCACGACGAGTGGGACGTCAAGCATGTCGTGAAAATTACGACGGAAGCGCAGACACCTTTTTGCCGCTAAATTTTTTTTCGTTATCTGATCATTATTTGGATCAAATAAATAAATGTGAGATTTGTTAATCACAAAAAACTACTAAAACATATTCAGAACATCTTGCCAAATAAAATTCTTAAGTTGGACCCTAGTATCTAGTTTCTGTCAAATGACACAAAATCGAAATGTACTGGCCTGATAACTATCAAACATCGAGAGACGATTTTATTGCTGAACTAAGCATGTGACGAAGGGTATGTTTTTTTTTCAAAAAATATATGTTTAATAACCGTTTTTTTTCAGTTACAGGTCTATCATACGAAAAAAAGAGACGCATGGGAGTTATTTGTTGAATCAGGGTGACAAAAGTCTTTATCCTACCATCTTTGTTTATTTGAAAATAGGTACAACACTGCCAGTATCTGTTGCAACGAACAAGCGGTCATTTTCAACCCTTCGAAGGTTGAAGACCTACATATTTGCGTAGTAGTATTGGGCAGGGGAGATTGATTGGGTTGGCGCTCCTAAATGTACATGGGGATCTGGAGGTAATCCCCAACAATTTCCTATTAAAAAATAATGTATAAAATAAATATACTTAATATAATAAAAATAATAATTTTCCTAAACAGCCCCCGAAATTTTATCTGGATCTGCCCCTGACCGACGTAAAATTGGAGATCGTGTCACCATCGCATGACGGTGACGTTGTCGTTGCCCGTAAAGAGAGAGAGAGAGGAATCAAAAATTTGATTTGGCCCTACCAAGGTACATTGAACAGGTAGTATCAGTAGAGCAGCTGATNATAGCAGCTTTTGGAACGTTCGCCCAACTCGGCAGCACGACCGCTGATTACTGGGCCTTGCAAAGGATGGATCAATGCTTCGAGAAGCAAACAAATTTACTAGGAAAGAAAGTTGCATCAATTTTTATTTTTTCCAATTTCAATTTTTTATTTTTTATAATTTTTTGTATTTCACATGGCACGCTTTGATTTAGAAGAAAAAATTCAGAACAGTTTTTGACACTTTCGATACCAGAAGCAACAACAAAATACACGCAAATGTTGTTTTTGCTCTACTGATACTACCTGTTTAATGTGCCTTGGGCCCTACATATTTTTTTTTTAATGGCATTAAATTCTTCAAATTGGAATAAAGAATTTTTTTGTTCAGCGTAAAAGATCTGTACCGTTCGCCCGATTTTCAAAAATGAAATGTCAAATTAAAGTGCTTAATCTGTAGATGTGCAAACTGGTTTTAGTTTTTCGTAAAGAGTTGCCACCTGTTGATAAATTAAATTAAAATTACTTAATAATCAAATCCGCACCGTTCGTTCAATTTCCAAAGTGAGGCTCGGGTTGTAGATGCGCAGTAAGGCTTAACTTTTTCGAATAGAGTTGCCACCTTTTAAAAAATTATATTCAAATTATTAACAAAAAATTATATTATCAAATATAAAAAATATATTATTAGAAACTGCGTATCAACCGAAATGGTTTTGAAAAGCTTTGTTTCATAGCTGAAAATTTAAAAAATCATATTAGATAAGAGAAATATGTATCACCATATGGATGCCAAACGAAAGGGGTTTTAGAAAGTAGTAGTTTGAAAATATTTTGAAGAGGGTTGCCACCTGCTTGAAATGTCCAATTTAGTTTACTTATACACAAGTTATGGAAATATCAAACGAAATTGTTAAGAAATCTTTAGTTTCATCGCCAATAATATTTTAGAGGTGTTGGGAAAGGACTGCCATCTGTTTAAAAAGTTGAATTCAAATTATTTTATAAGTTAAAGATTATACAACTTATGTATTTATCTTATTTTGGCATTGCACTTTTGATTTAGAAACATAGTTCTTAGTTTATTGCTAAATGGGAAGGGTTAATAGGAATCTCAGCTTTTTTGGCACATTTTGTAATCTTTTATCCTCAATATGGCACCTCATAGCTAAGCTGAAACCGAAAAGCTACGAAAGTAGCATATCGTGCCCTAACCGCCAAAGTAACG
>NW_016180383.1:0-6789 GCF_001687245.7 Rhagoletis zephyria | reverse complement strand
CTATGTTTAAGTTATACGAATTTAGTTTTCAGATGTCTAAATGAAGGAGGGGGTTAAGGTTTTCAGACGGCCTCATGCACGATCATGCGGTCTTGCATCTACCCAGAAATCAGTTCATAAATTTTACCACGAATTGTAAAAGTCGTGAATTAACAAGGAAAGATNCAGAAGGAAGATTAAATGCAGAAGAGTTTTCCAGCATGTGGGTAGATTTGATAGGAACAAATTTAGTACCAAACAATAGTTTCGGGGAGCCAATTACAGTATTTTTTTATAGCGACGGATGCACATATCAAAACCCAAACTGTATTATGGCTAATGCTTTGTTATCCACAGCTATAAATAACAATTTCATTATTGAGCAAAAGTTTCTTGAAGTAGGCCATACCCAAATGGAAGCTGATTGTATCCATTCCACTATTGAATGAGCACTTAAGAAAAAAGATATCCATGTTCCTGCAGAATACGTTGAAAGGTGCTGCTAAAGTAACTGATATACGAGCCCTACGGTATACACCAAGTGGCGACATACATTTCAAACTAAGATTCTCCAACGCAAAGAAAATCCCCAGTAGCTGTTTCCTTGCCGTTTTCTCACCTTCCGAATTTATACGAGAGTAGGCGTAGGATTGCTCGCGTAAAGTATGAGATCTCCAGTATTTCAAACGATTACTTCCTGAAGATTACCACACCTACTATGACAATTTAGCTCATGATTGAATAATATCTGTCATACTTTCTGGCATTATTGAGTTCCTACTTAAATTATCTTATATGTGGACTTTGTACTATTAATTTGAGAGAGGAATACTTCACGTATAGTTACTAATATATGTATTATAAACTGCCTATTTTTGTTGCAATAAACGGAAGAATAAATCTGTTGTATTGTTTTATATATATGATTGTTTTTATCTATGGAATCCTATTTTAATTAACTATGTGTCGGGATTAACATTTCTGGGTTAGAGGAAGTCATATCCTTTAAATCGGTGAATGTTTCATTGAAATCGATGGAACGGTGCCTTCAAAAAAGGGATTGCAAAATTTTCTTGTCGCGTATTTATATATAGATTCCAATTTCAAAGATATGTAGTTGAATATGTACCGATTGATGCTAATTTTTGGAACCTAGACCCGAAAACACCGGTCCCGGCATTGCCATCCTCGAGCTTGGCTTTACGTAATACGGTTTTATCAATATATTGAATGGCCAAAACATCAGTTAGGGGGATATCCCCATGTCTTACCATGAAGCCTTTGTTGGTATCTGCGATGTAGTATGAGTTCTAGTTGTGGCCCCGGTTATCTCTAGATACTCCGCCTCTTTTGATAACTCAAAATCCTTTCCTTCCAGAGTGGGTTTAGTCTAATTGACTTTCCTTCTTTTGGCGCAGGTCGCGATGGTGGACTTTATTGGGGTTATTGGGTTTCTACAATCAATGGCATCTTGCCAAACCTAAAGCGTTGAATCCGTTTACTTTTCAGCTTTCCAACAGCCCATCAACAACCAGTGTCCATAGTAAGGGAGCTAGATCACCTCCATAGGGACAAACACGAGTGGACCTTATTAATTGCCTACTGCCTCCTAGGTCCGTTATCATATTGGGTTGTTCAAAAAGTCAGTGCAGTTTTTCTGGCAAACATGTAATATTTTTGTGCTCAGCTGTTTATTTGCTTTAAAAACAAATACCTTCCTATATATACCGGTAGATACTAACGACATCGTTAAAAACTAAATTTAGGAGTTTTGATTAGAAAGGAACTGAGGCTAATTGATCTAAAATATCGTTGTAGATTTTCTATGTTTTCCCCGCTTACAACGCAATGGGAAAAGTAGTAATGCATTACATGCGTAATAAATAATGTAATGTATTTCTTATGAGTTCTATATTCTATTACTGATTAATATGTAATCAGCATTCTAATGTATCCAAAAAGTCCCAAAAATTGCATATTGAATCACATACATTCCTTGATACTAGGTACTGAAAAATTGAATGCCCCTCTTGGAAAATGCCTTGGGAAAAAATGCATTTTCGAATGTGAAAAGGGTTATTTTGCTCATTTTTTTTTCGATTACCATACATTGCATTTTACCACTGGGAACTTCNTCCAAAAATTGCATATTAAATCACATACATTCCTTGAACTAGGTACTGAAAAATTGAATGCCCCTCTTGGAAAATGCCTTGGGAAAAAATGCATTTTCGAATGTGAAAAGGGTTGTTTTACTCATTTTTTTTTCGATTACCATACATTGCATTTTACCACTGGGAACTTCTAGTGAGAATAGGTTATACACAGAAATTTGTGGACGCAGCAGTTCAATTTATTGTATTCTTTTTCCATTTTTATTTATCAAATTTAACAGCTTCAAATATTTTTGAATATTAAACTAATTCTAAATGAAAGCGTAATGGCGTTCGTGTAACATACATATGTACGTAAGTATATCTACAATTAAATAAAATATTATATATATATAAATATATATAATACAAAGCATTAGGCCACAAGGAGCTAATCTACAAAAAAAAAAAACCATAAAAAATGAAAGCTAACTGAGCTGATAGCATAAAAGAGTACGCACTAACTTAAACATTTATGTATGTATAATTACATGCTTATAGTATGCAAGTGTNCCATAAAAAATGAAAGCTAACTGAGCTGACAGCATAAAAGAGTACGCACTAACTTAAACATTTATGTATGTATAATTACATGCTTATAGTATGCAAGTGTGCATGTACATATGTATGCCAAAAGTGTGCCACTTGCTGAACTACATACATAGTACATGCATTAAAAATATGAAGAATTAAGGTACATTGGGATTTTAGAATTTGAGCAAAAATGAATACGCTTTTTTTACAAAACTAAAGAAAAAATTGTGCTTGAACTTTAATAATTTCTTTGTGTGGTTTGATTTTTCTTTCATTTTCATGCTGTTTCTCTTTCTTATATGGGACTTATGTATTCGTTTTTGTTTTCTTTATGTATGTATATCGTCGTTTAAAGTACAAAACCGCGTAACGTCATTCTGCAAAACCGCGTAACTGACATTTGCTGCCAAAAATTGGATTTGCTCACACAAGCTCTTGGTTCAATCCTTATCCATTCGTTCTGAAATATACTAGGCAGAAATGCGATTTCTTTATAAAAAAGAGAACCTTTTTGAGATATGAGTGTTTTTACACTCTAGAAAATAATTTCTAAAACTTCACATACGCGGTTTTGCATTTTGCTGATACGCGGTTTTGCACTTTAAACGACGATATATGTATGTGCTTGTGTTTTGCATTTGCTTACACAAGTTACAACGGTTATTTCAAAAAATTTATGCTTATTATACGTTGCACATTGACCGGAGTTTGCTGGCTTTCATACGTTTACAAAAAATACTTTTATTTCGCGTATATGTACTATATATAAATTTTTTGTTTGTTTGTAGATATATTTGTTTTATTGTAAGCTTATGTACTGTTTTATTTATTTGATTATATTCAGTTTTCACTTTCCAGGGATGGCAATCATAATGAGTTTAACATAAAAGAGATTTTTGTTATTTTGTGGTTAATTTGTTTACAATTTATAATTTTTTAATTCTAAAATATATTAACAATTAAAAATTTAATAAAATAAAAAATAAAAATTTTAATTTTATTTTGTTTTAGTTTTTTATTTATTTTTATTTTTGATTTTGTTTTTGTATTACTTTATTTAATTTTATTTTTTCCATAGTTATTTAATTTTATTTTGCTTTTTTTTAATTTTATTTTATTTTACATGATTAATTAATAATGTAATATTAGTTTTTTATTATATTATATTTAATTTAATATAAATTTTCTGTGTAATTTTATATAATTTTTATTTTACTTTTATTTTTTCGATAGCTTCTTATTTTAAATATATTAATTTTTTTTTTTACAAACTTTTTTGCCGTTATTTCGGATATTTCAGATGAGTATAAAATAATACTTAGGGATTCCCTTAGGTGAAAAAAATGGAAATACTCAAAAATCGAATGTATTTTTCAGAAAGTTTAACAGGTCATTAAAAATTTCGTGGCTTTTGAGGATACTTGAGGGAATGCCTCTGCTATTTTTTGTTGTTTGTATTTTGTTCTTGAAAACTTCGTTTTTATTGTTTTTACTCAAAATTAAGGATTGAGATTTATTTTACTTCTTTATTTTGCATAAAATATAATTTCACTTTTTTGCTTTTATTAAAAAAATTGCGGCTTTTTCCCATTTGTTAAATATTTAAATTTTTTTTATTAAGTACATTAGATTTTTTCTACGTTGATGGTTTTATTTTTACTCTCTTTTCGCTCGAAATCATTTACCCAGTTAAAGTAGAGTCAACTAAGTCTGAGTATGTAAATTCCGCAGGGTAATCCATTTTCTCCTTGGGAAGTAAAGTTATGGAAAAAACATAGTATAGTTTGCAGGACCTAATATTTCTGAGGTGTCTTTTCAATGCCTCTCTCATAATTCGGACAATACCTCCATCATAACTTCACGTATCTCGTTATTCATTCGCATCAGAGTTGTGGAAATGTTCGCTAAAAAACCGTCTTTCACATATCCCTAGAAATAGGAATCCAAAAGCGGTGAATTACAGAATCTTGATAGGCAACCCTCTATGCCACATATCGAGATAAAGCGTTCGAGATTATCAATTCCAGGCCAAAAATTGTCATTGATAATGCCGGCATAACTCTGAGAATTGGCTATTGCTTCTTCATCGTTTGGTAATTTTGCTTATTAGCATAACCGCCAAGAGTGAAATGGGCCTTATCACTGAGGAAATGCTCAAAAATGCAGTCACCTATAATTTAACATTTTGGTAGAATGATTTAACAATTCTAGCGCGTTGCTCGGCCATAAAACATTCGAAATTGCGAAATGGCAAACTTTTAATTAGCAAATACTAATTTGGGTATGTGAAATATTATAAATGTCAAATGGTAAGGCTTTACTTTCTCAAGCGCGAAGTTATTAAAAATATGTAACCGAAATTATTATTCAATAAAATTTAAAGAATTACAATTATTTTTTGCGAGCAAATACCTCTAATGAAAAAATTTTGATAAAGTAGTAGTAGACGAAATATCTTTACTCTTGAGCAGTGGAGCGAAATGTAAGTTTCCTAAAACCAAAATCAAAAAATGTTTAATCAACAAGTAACACAAACTTTTAATTGACCTCACTCATTAATAAAAGAGTAACATACGCCTATATATTCAAATAAATTTCTATTACATAAATTACAAATAAAAGTGATTGTTTTTCATCCCTGGTAATTTCAGTTTTCTTTTCCTTTTCAGTTGTTTCTTAATTCACTTCTTTTTTCTTTCAGCACATCTGCTTTTACTTAGAACAATTTACATTTTTGTGTTTCACACTTTAATTACTACCTAAAAAATACAAAAAATTAGTTGTGGAAAATGCTAAATATTATACTAGTTATCCTGTACATACAACTTGTAATAGGAATTACTAATTTCAGTAGATTTTGATACATTAAATAACAAAACTTTAGTTTTTTTCGCATAAAAATTTCAAATCTTTTCTTCTATTTCAAGGAAACGCTTTTTTCTTCATTTTAAATACAAATTTTGCATATTCTCATTACTTTCATCAGTCAATCAACCATTCATTCTAAATATTTAGTATGTATATGTGTGTATACATTTATTTAATATGTGTATATATGCGTTTGTGTATGTACATATGTAATATCTGCTGCACAGTCGGTTGCTTGTAAGCGCTTGGCAGCAACAACAGTAGTCGGTCAGCAACAACAACCAACAATTAACCAACCAACAAATGCATGCCAGCGGACAGCCGCAGACGCACAGTTTCCAAACGATTTTTCTACGATTTTCGCAACAACAATAAGCCTTCACGCTGTTATGTATCATAAAAAGTGTAGCAAAATTTGATGCAAACGTTGAAATTACTCCAAAAAAAAACACAAACAATGAATGCTTTCAAACCATCATACGATCAGCGTTATTTCGCTGTACAACAACAATGTGCACCTACACAACAGAGCGCTTGCACTAATGCACACTTCAAGTGTATAATTTAAAATTTACATAACACTCTGTTTGTCTGCTGTGAGAGATTTTTTTTTTTTGTTATCTCATTCATAATTAAAGTGTTGATAAATATTTTAACTATGACGTATGCAAATAGTGTGACAGCATCAATGCACACTTTTGTTATGGTTATTGCTGATGTTGGCGTTGTTGTTGTTGTTGCTACTACCAATAATCGTGTTGCTGTTGCTGCTGCGGTTCTCGTTGCTAATTTTATTTGTTTTGCGCTGGTATAGACATAGACACTAGGCTAGCTTGCAACTGGTATGATTGTACCGTTATCGTGATTATAATGCTCCGTATTGACGATCACTTGCACCACATAACCATTCTGTATGTTGCACTCGTCTATGGGCACTTTATCGCCGAGTAATTTGCCGCTGTAGAACCAACGCTGGCAGCAGGCATCGATGTTTTCCACAGCCTAAAACAAACGAAAGTGGAAATTATTAATTGGACATAAATAAATATTTAAAATTTCGCTCAGCTCACCTGTAATTTCTTTTTGCACTGTCCTACAGTGTCTTTTGAGTATACTGGTAATTTAACATCAGACATTGTAGACGATATTCGTAATTTTAAGAATAATTCAGTGCCACCATCGACTGGCTCTGAGAATTCCGCTGGTGAATCGCGTCCGTTTTCCTCTTTAACAATATTGATAGGATACGATAGAC
>NW_016180382.1:0-6789 GCF_001687245.7 Rhagoletis zephyria | reverse complement strand
GATCGATAAAGCAGTTGTTGTATTTAACCGGAGCTTCCACCTCCGATTTTTGTTAATCAGGCATTGAACAACGGGTCATAGGCCTTTTGACAACTGCAGTATGTTAATTATAGACCAACGGTGGGCAATCGCGGCTNTAAAGCAGTTGTTGTATTTAACCGGAGCTTCCACCTCCGATTTTTGTTAATCAGGCATTGAACAACGGGTCATAGGCCTTTTGACAACTGCAGTATGTTAATTATAGACCAACGGTGGGCAATCGCGGCTCATTTTGGCTCTTTTTACTTTTTAAAATACATATTTCTTTGCTGGATATTCTTTTCCATTGCGTTGTTTTTTCTTTATTTTTTTCCTTTTTATATACACATACGAAAATTGAGATCGANAGGGCCGGTTGCTCAAAGCCTGGTTGACCCTAATTCCCGGTTAAACATAGTTATCGACGTTACCGACTCCCTGTTGTATGCATGGAGCCGAAAACGACGATAACGATGTTAATCGGTGATTAGTGTCAATCAGGCTTTGAGCAACCGGCCCTAATTGTGCGACCTAGGGCCAGTTTTTCTGCACGGCTGTGGCTTAAACATAGTTTAAACGCCCGAGCTGGCTGGTTTAAACAAAGATTAGCGAATGAAATGTCAACCATCTGATCAATTTAAACGCGAAAACGAATGAAAAGGCTGCTTGTGTAAATTTGTATGGGAGATTTTTTCAACTATGCGCTTATTGCACATACATATGTACGTATAATTCTAAGCAACTTTGCCGAAGAAATCATGGCTCTAAAATCAATTTGGAATTTGCCAAACTGTGAAAATAGGTTTTGTAGCACTTTGATGAAGTATCGTAAATAATTGCTTAAATTTTTTACAAAAACATACTGTAGGGGTTTTTTGGTATGCGGAATCCATTTCTGACCTTCTCTCTTTCTTAAAACTTCCTCCAGAGGGCACAACAGTAAAAATTTCCACATTTTCTTCTCTGCCCATTTTCGCAATATGGCAAACTCCTAATTAATTTTAGACCGATGGTTTCTTCGGCAAAGTTGCGTCGGATTACAAGTAGAATTCTCGTATGCTATATGCACATAGTCAAAAAAGATTGACCGGCCCTAATGTATATAAATCCTATGTATGTCTATGCATGCATGTCTATGTACATTAGGTAGCTTTGTTTGGCGACCATTGCTTTTTTCACTCCTACCTCGAAATTTTGTGGAAAATACATAAAAAAAAACTCCCTGAAAATCTTATCCCTTAATATTAACATTAAGTAGTGTAAAGATTTCCGATATAAAATATACGTAAACTTTGATTTTTTTTTTCAAAACTCTACAGCTCAGAAGCAATTTATGCTATGATCTTGGTCAATAATGGGTTTTCTTCAGAATTAAATGCTCTACAAAAGTTTCCATTGCGGCGTAATCCTTACTCCCATCAGTGAGGTAGTACGTGTCACTAAACCCATTTTTTTTATGAATTTCTCGTTTTTTTGCCCCTATCTCGTAAATAACAAGAGCTGCAGAAAAAATGTAAACGACTAACTTGTAGGACATTCAATTTCCTACACAAAAACTTTCAGAACACCAAATCGCCAATATCGATATTTCTTGAGATATTAAGCTTTGAAGTTGAGGTAGTGTGGAATTTTCACGGAGTATTGAGCTTAATTATAGAATTTGTTGATCAACTTCAAAGTCCAATATCCCAAGAAATATCGATGGAAACGATTTGGTTTCATAGATTTTTTTGTAGGAAATTAAATGCACGAGAATTTCACGAAAAATTGAGTTTAGTGACCCGTAGTACTTCGCTGGTGGGAGTAAGGATTACGCTGCAATGGACACTTATGTAGAGCATTCAATTCTGAAGAAACCCTATCATTGACGAAGATTATACCATAAAATGCCGCAGAGCTGTAGAGTTTTGAAAAAATCAAAGTTTACGTGTATTTTATATGGGAAATCTTTGCACGCCTTGGGCGAGTACTTAATGTTAATATTGAGGTTTCAAATTTTCATGGAGGTTTTTTAGGTGTTTTCCACAACATTTCGAGGTAGGAGTGAAATAAACAATATTCGCGAAAAGAAGCACCCTAATGTACATACGTACTTGTATTTTTCATCCGAAAGCATTTTATAAATAATAGATACATACATCGCTGGATTTCTGTAATATCTTTAGTATAAAACGGGATTTAGGTTCTATTGAGACGGGATTTTATTAACCCAGATACTGGCAACACTGGGCTGAGTGTGCAGAGGAGTGTGCCGCTATTTGTTAGCTTCCAGAAGGTGACGGGTCCGAATGCCGTCAGGCGGTTCCTAATTTTATTTGATTTCTTTTGAACGATGAAAAAGTATCTTTGTAGTGCAGAAGGAAAGCGTATTGAACGAAAAATTCAATCAGACAAATTTCATAAAAAACAGCCGAAAACGTATCCGTTTCACAAACAATTTTCGGCGGTTGTATGTACATGCGTTTCTGCCGCACACTTTAGTGGGAAAACGGATCGTCAAAGTATTCAAAAATGGAATCAGTAAACGGACAAAAATCCGCATTTCATCCACTTTTTTGTCCTTTTTCGGATCGGTTTTCGGATTTTTTGCAGGCTGGGTAGGCTGAGTTCCAAGTTGGTATATTGCAAAGCATCAGCCTCTTTTATTTCTAAACTATAACTGATGGAAATGACCAATTTGCGAAACTAAGTTCCAATTCGGCATTTTAAAATTGCTTCTATATTGTTTGAGAGGTTCTCCTACCATAAAATAAATAATAAATAAATCGGTTTCAAACCTACAGTTTTATTTAAAGTGGCGTTTTTATTTTTTCTCTCTGACGTCAAAATTTATATTAAAGGACTTTGTAATTTCAAAAATGTGATTAATTCAAAAATTATTTAGAAAAACCAATGCAATGTATATAGAATAAAAATTTGGGTACAATTTGAAAGAAAATTCTTTAGAATTTATAAATTTAATTTTTTTGGATTCACAAGGACGAATAGGCAATTTTTTAAGCTGATAATGTTAGAAGGACGAAATTCGAGGATGTTATCGAGTTTATATAAGTCCTCAAAATTAATTTTTTTTTTTTTCAAAAACAAATATTGCAGACACTAGTTTTGACGACTTGTGTAAGAAAGAAGAGAAATGTATAACAAAAAAAAATTAAAATAACTGAAAAGACGTTGTTGTATATGTAAGTTTGCGAAATGTGTGCCAAAATGAATTGTTATAACTATTGTCAGAGCGCCTACGCCACGGAGACGATTATCAGTGTTTTTGACAACTAATATGTATTTCTTTATTGTCTTGACAGCATTGTCTAATGTAAACACGCTGTAACGTCGGTTGGGTCCATAACCCATACCGTTAATGAAAAATAAAATAACAAAAATAATAAAAATAATGAAGTTCTTACATCTGAGGTGAAATGCAGGAATTTTAAAATAGCAAAAATTAATTATAACGAACTATCGATTGCAATAATAATTAACCCAAAATAATCTGTTGGAGGTACTAGATACAGGAATTACGTAAAGTTAAAATTGATAAATTAATTATTGCTGTGTGGCTAACGAACACACGTTAAAAATGGACGAATAGTAAAGAACAATCGATGTACTATCGATTGCAATACAAAAATCTTAATAGCTGCGATCCCGCACGAGTCCGGACTAGTCAGAAATAGTCAGAATCAGTCAGATTTTACTGGAAATCGATCCCGTACTCGGTTCTCTGACTATTGAGAAGAGAGTTTTAGTCCGAGAATTTTTTGCTGGTAAATTCTGGTAAATGTGTCAAACGATCAGTTGTAGTGTATTTGGCAACCAAATTGTAAACAAAAGAAAAGTGCACTATGTTAATTCATGTTGAAAAGTATTTAATTACTTGTTAAGTGGATTCTAATGAATTTGAAATTTTGAACTTTTTTTTTGAATTTTTGGTTATTTACATGTGTGAGCTGAGTGTGTGTACATACAAAATAAGCAAAAATTTACAACCAAAATTTGGAGGTTATGTTGAAGTTGACAGAAGTTACCATTTTTTACTAGAAAGCGATCCCGTACTTTTCAATGTTACTCTCTCGCTCTGAGCGAATATTTATTTTTTGATAGTTTTACTAGTCCGAGTCCGAGGTATACGGGATTGCACCTAATATTTATACTACTGATGTCCCTACAAGAAATCTTACTGGCAAATGACCGGTCATCTGACGGTCAGTGCTGATGCAATAATGCTGCAATTTCCTCATCAGAAATTTTGGGGTAATATGAAAAACCTGACCAGTTCTTTTGTGTAGATGTGACTATGCGTCCCTTTCTCACATGGGGATTTTACCAGCAGTGCTAGAAAGGCTCTTTTCTACTTATTGTATTTCCTAAGGTTATTTTTTCAAATGTTTTTCTGTATATTGGTGTATATTTTAGTGCAGACCTGGGCGGCACTGCTGGAAAGCGTTTCTTAACCCAAAAAACTAGCAGTAACTAGCAGCTCTCTCTCGTTCTTACGTTCCTCTTTTTAAAATTTTTACTAGCAGAAACTAACAGCTGTCAAAGCGGGTAAACAAAAATTCACGCCAAATATTAATTGCGTTTGTTTACTCAATTCCAGTAAAATCCAGTAAAAGTTTTTACGAATTTTCATGTTTTGGCGTTTTTGTACACAAAAACTTGCAAAGTAGGGGAAACTGAGAGAGCAAAAAATGACAGTTGAAGTTGCAAGTTTTTACTGGATTTTACTGGATAAATTTTTACTTGTAAGAATTTGCCAGTACGAAAAACAGCTGATCACATATTGCTGGCTGAAATTTAAACTAATAAGGAAACTGTTTGTGGGTTTTTATTGTTGAAATTCATAAACTAAACCTATTTAAATATAAAATATATTGTTTTATTAGGAAATTCCCGCAAATCAACAACGAGTTTATCAGCTGTTCATGAAACTTGCAAATTATTACTGGAATAGCGTTCGCGTACTTTTTTTGTAAATTTTGGNAATTTAAACTAATAAGGAAACTGTTTGTGGGTTTTTATTGTTGAAATTCATAAACTAAACCTATTTAAATATAAAATATATTGTTTTATTAGGAAATTCCCGCAAATCAACAACGAGTTTATCAGCTGTTCATGAAACTTGCAAATTATTACTGGAATAGCGTTCGCGTACTTTTTTTGTAAATTTTGGCTATGAGAGCGAATTCTTAGAAATAAAGTTAGTGGAGAGTTGCTGGCAAGTTACTGGATAATTTTTAATCAAACACAACTGTTTTCAATAGTCAAATACACAGATCAGCTGATTACTTGCTAGTTTTGCGTTTCTTTGCTTTTTCGTTATTTCGCTCTCTGTGAGCGTAATTCTTTCAACATGAACCAATTAGAATAGATCNGCTATGAGAGCGAATTCTTAGAAATAAAGTTAGTGGAGAGTTGCTGGCAAGTTACTGGATAATTTTTAATCAAACACAACTGTTTTCAATAGTCAAATACACAGATCAGCTGATTACTTGCTAGTTTTGCGTTTCTTTGCTTTTTCGTTATTTCGCTCTCTGTGAGCGTAATTCTTTCAACATGAACCAATTAGAATAGATCTGACCCAAGAATGATAGAATACAAGATTGCGCCGATCAGAGAGGATTTTTGAGAATAACTTTTGTGTGACGTCACACTGGTGCAATTGCGAGAGAGAAATGCCAAAACGTGAGCAAGAATGGAAGAAGAAGAAAAAACGTTGCAAGGCAAATGTAAACAAGTTGCACCAGTGTGACGTCATGCAAACAACGATTCTGTCAAATTCGTTAAGAGAGGAATAGCGGTCCGAGATCGGCGCAACCTTTGTATTCTCTCAATCGTGGATCTGACCGGTTGAGAAGCAGCCATTTGTAATAGCAATTGAGAAAAAAGTGTGTGACGTTCGTAATTTTGAAGTTTGCTATTTCTGTTTTGCTTCCTTCTTTATGTGTATTTTGTCGGTGGTTTATTTCAGTGATTTTTAAGCGATTTCCAATAAATTTTTTGTGTAAATGTAATTCAAATGAAGTGCGCAGCCATTGGATGCAAAATTGGTTAGCACAAACATGTGCTACAACCATGGGCGTAGCCAGGTAGGGGCGGGGGGGTGCTCGAGCCCCCCCTAACTTTCAACTTTTCCTTATATATATATAAAATAGTACCCTGAAATGCCAGCTTAATAGGGTCGAGCCCCCCTAAATTTCATTCTGGCTACGCCAATGGCTACAACATTGCTTGCATTTTATTCTTTACGGTTACTTTTCACAGAAAATAACATGGCGCCGAAATTACAAACGTCTGCCAGAAAATGACTCTTTTCTCATTCTTCTTCTTCCTGATAATTCTCTGATAGAAAAGAAAAGAAACAAAGCCTTTGTTTTGTGGAATGCATCCCTGCAGCTGCTTCTACCATACATCTGGCAACACCTAGGCTGATTAAAATCTCTCTATGTTGTTGTTGATAGTTGCACAATATAACCAGTAAACAACCTTCGGTGAATTTGGCGACTGCCTTCCTCGGGGATGAATAAGCTAGGGATGAAATTATTGGTACACACGCCTTCCAAGCACNAAACACAAAATAATTAACTTCAAATAGTTTCAAAAAGTATAGTGTAAAACGAAATTTATTGAATAATTCCACATAAAATGGTATACATGACTCATTTTCTAAACGATTTAAATAAAACGCATTTCATAACCTTTTTTGAGCAAACGACATTTGTGAGTTGGTAGAAAAGTACTACGGATTTTAAATTTTTGTTAACTATGAGGTGA